>NC_057811.1:453044280-453059563 GCF_018294505.1 Triticum aestivum | reverse complement strand
ATCGGGAGGGCTTGGACGGAACAGGCGATGGAAACGAGGCCTGGCGTACCGCACAACGGAGGAAAGGGACCTCCTACATTCGGAACGGGGTCCTGTTGATCGGGAGGGGTGTGGCGTACGGCAAAACGGAGGAAACGGACCTCCTACGGTCGAAACGGGGGTCCTGTTGATCGGGAGGGGTGTGGCGTACCGCAAAACGGACGAAACAAGGGTCCTGTTCATCGGGAGGGGTGTGGCGTACCGCAAAACGGGACTCCACGGGATACTGTTCATCTCCACCGTCGACCTCCTCCAGCCTCCACGGGCTACCGTCGACCTCCTCCAGCCTCCACGGGCTCCTGTTCATCCAGCCTCCACCGCGCGCTACTCTACCGTCTACTGTTCATCCAGCCCTCCACACCACGGGGTCCTGTTCAACCACCCTCCACGGGCACCCCTCCACCGTCTACTGTTCATCCAGCTCTCGACCACACCACGGGGTCCTGTTCATCCAGAGGCAACGCCACCGCTCACTGTTCATCCAAACCCCCCCGCAACGCTCACTATTCATCCCAGAGGCAGCATCGATCGGCTTCAGTTAGCAGCAGTAGCGAAGGAATCACTCGATCGGGTTCAGTGAACAGTCATCGATCGATCGCTCGAGTTCAGTAACGCGTAGCCTGCAGTGCAATCGCTCGGGTTCAGTTAGAGCCCAACGCCTCGCTCGGGTTCAGTTAGAGCCAATGCCTCGCACACACGCGCGTACGTGTACGAGAGAAACGCGCATCGCTCGGCCCCCGACCTCCCACCGTAACCGGGAACTCCCCAAAATTTTCCTCGCCCTCGCTTCTACCACGGTTTTTTCTGTCATGGACGGCCCAAAGAATGGCATGCAGCTGCGTCTCCGGCCCGCCCAGGACGAAAAGCCCATTTTCTGTCATGATATTTTGTCATAGAAGTAGGAGCCCACCACATCTATGATGATACCGGGTTTTGTCACAATTATCATCATAGAAGAAAATTTCGTTCGGCCCAAAATGTCACGGATGTGTCTTTTTTTTGTAGTGTAACCTTGTGTGCCCGTTGTTAAAACTTTTGGTACCGGTCCCCGTGAGGGACGTTTTGGCCACGACGGTGGTCGTTGTGTCTTTGGTAGACACGGGGCCACCCAGGACTAGCCCAGTTGGGAGTGGGTCGGAGTGGCCGGGAGAGTGTCATGGCAGTAGGTCAGTTTCGTCGGAATGCCATTGGTCCACCCGAATGGGATGACGAGGCCATGGGTTCCGTGGTGTGGGTACAGTGTGCTACCTCTGCAGAGTGTATATAAAGTCCATCGATAGCAACACAGTTCGTACTAGGTCCCACTACCAGGTCTTGGTCGAAATGGAGGATAAACCTGAAATAATTAAGTTGGTAAATAAAGATGTGATAACAAGAATATGGTGACTTGAATTGTGAGGTAGTCGTGAGAAGTCACGACAATGGTTTCTATTATCACGAGACAAGGTATCGGTGAGTGTTGGAGACCAAGTGTTGGTCGTGGTTGTGATCGCCGGAAAGATCACCGTTCGGTTGCGAGGCAACCTATTGGTAAGAGAGTTCGAGGGACTCGGTGCACAAGTTTGGTTGCATTGCATGAGTAATATATCATTATTTGCATTTAAAGAACCATGATAGAACAGAGATGGTTGCATATAGTTAACCTGTTATGTCTGCATTGGATATGACCAGTAGCTTATTTTCAGCATAGTTTCATGATGCCATGCCATGCTTTGATTTATATGTTAAATTATGCTATGATTGAGATGCTATGCTATGTTTTGCCATTGCCATGTTATAATCATGTTTTGATATGCCATGTCATTGCCATGTTAGTAGATGCTATGATTTTGTTCATGCTTAGTTGATTTTTATCATGCCATGTTTAGTAATTGATAAGAGATAGGCTGTTGCATGCGCTCGGTTCTCGCTTTGTCTTCTGCTCGTTTGGATGCTATGTATTTGGTTTTCTTGCAAGTACATTCAATGTACTGACCTGACGTGTCATGCCAGTTTTGTAGGTCGTGCCCGAATTGTTCGCCTGATCCGTCGTGCTAGGCCTTAACCTTGCCAGTCCTGTGAGTTGTGGAGCCCAGCCAGAGTTGTTATGCTGCCAAACCAAGAATTCCGCCGCCATTTAAATAGACTTCCGCTGTCAGTTTATAGCCTTAGGGCTATGCCAGATGATTGTATTCATCAATGATGTACTCTTCTATACATGTATTTGATGAATATTCTTGTACCTGGAATGCTATATCTTGGACCCGTCGTGCGTCTGGTGTTATCCTGGGCTGACGTGCAATGGCCCCCTGCTCCATGCGGATCGGGGTGCCACAGGACCCCTCGGGTTCAACCGCCGTCGATCTCATCCATGGCCCCGCTGCTGATCTCCTTTGGCTCGCTGTCAAGAATTTGCCATCCTACATCACCATCGAGCCCCTTTTGTCATTTCTGAAGGGCACGTTCTGCGACGCTGGCTTCGGATCCACAGCTTCCAAGTCAGACCTCATCGACGGCGACCACGAGGAGGGCACCCTCTCCGGCTCTTCCAAGGGGAAAGAGCCCATCTACTCTTCCAAGGGGAAAGAGACTGTCTACAACATCAGGGAGGGCACCCTACATCCGTGCTCTTCCAAGGGGAAGGAGCCCATCTGCGACAACATGGAGCGCATCCAGGGTCCGTGATCTTCCCACGGGAACGAGCTCATCTGTGAAAAGTGAGGAAACCCATGATTTGTTTTGCCGTGCCTCTTCATAGGGGGGAACCCATGATTTGTTTTGTCGAGTCCCTTTTGTAGTGTAGTGAGAATATGTCCAGTTTTAATTGCTATATTTGGTTGTTTGCATTATGCCTTGTTTATTTCAGTTGTTTACAATGTGATGCTCTATATGTGCAATTATTTACCGTGCAATACATTTCATCAATCCAGTTTTAAACATACCGATAGGAATGCATATATTTGCTTGCTGTTAAGCCTGTTATAGCTAGCACATGCCTCGTTTAATGTTTTCTGATTGTTCGGTTGTTTGTAGTTAGCATATGTCCAGTTTCAAATGCTATCTTTGGTTGTTCGTAGCATGCCTTGTTTATTCCAGTTATTCACAACATGATGTTCTATATGTGCAAGTGATACGTCTCCAACGTATCTATAATTTTTGATTGTTCCATGCTATATTATATTTTGTTTTGGACATTATTGGGCTTTATTATACACTTTTATATTATTTTTGGGACTAACCTATTAACCGGAGGCCCAGCCCAGAATTGCCGTTTTTGCCTATTTCAGAGTTTCGCAGAAAAGGAATATCAAACGGAGTCCAAACGGAATGAAACCTTCTGGAACGTGATTTTTGGAACGAACGTGATCCAGAGGACTTGGACCCTACGTCAAGACATCAACCAGGAAGGCACGCCTCCACCCTCGTTGGGCCCATGTTGCTCCACCGACGTACTTCTTCCTCCTATATATACCTACGTACTCCCAAACTACCAGATACGGAGCCAAAAACCTAATTCCACCGCCGCAACCTTCTGTACCCGTGAGATCCCATCTTGGGGCCTTTTCCGGAGCTCCGCCGGAGGGGGCATCGCACGGAGGGCTTCTACATCAACACCATAGCCTCTCCGATGATGTGTGAGTAGTTTACATCAGACCTTCGGGTCCATAGTTATTAGCTAGATGGCTTTTTCTCTCTTTTTGGATCTCAATACAATGTTCTCCCCCTCTCTTGTGGAGATCTATTCAATGTAATCTTCTTTTGAAGTGTGTTTGTTGAGACCGATGAATTGTGGGTTTATGATCAAGTTTATCTATGAACAATATTTGAATCTTCTCTGAATTCTTTTATGTATGATTGGTTATCTTTGCAAGTATCTTTGAATTATCAGTTTGGTTTGGCCTACTAGATTGATCTTTCTTGCAATGGGAGAAGTGCTTAGCTTTGGGTTCAATCTTGCCGTGTCGTTTCCCAGTGATAGTAGGGGCAGCAAGGCACGTATTGTATTGTTGCCATCGAGGATAACAAGATGGGTTTTATATCATATTGCATGAATTTATCCCTCTAGATCATATCATCTTACTTAAAGCGTTACTCTGTTCTTTTGAACTTAATACTCTAGATGCATGCTGGATAGCGGTCGATGTGTGGAGTAATAGTAGTAGATGCAGGCAGAAGTCGGTCTACTTGTCGCGGACGTGATGCCTATATACATGATCATACCTAGATATTCTCATAATTATGCTCAATTCTGTCAATTGCTCAACAGTAATTTGTTCACCCACCGTAATACTTATGCTCTCGAGAGAAGCCACTAGTGAAACCTATGGCCCCCGGGTCTATTTTCCATCATATTTTATCTCTCGACAACAAGCTATTTCTAGCGCCGTTTATTTTGCTTTTATTTTACTTTGCATCTTTAGCATAAAAATACCAAAAATGTTATCTTATCATATCTATCAGATCTCACTCTCGTAAGTGACCGTGAAGGGATTGACAACCCCTTTATTGCGTTGGTTGCGAGGATTTATTTGTTTGTGTAGGTGCGAGGGACTCGTGCGTGGCCTCCTACTGGATTGATACCCTGGTTCTCAAAAACTGAGGGAAATACTTATGCTACTTTATTGCATCACCCTTTCCTCTTCAAGGGAAAACCAACGCAGTGCTCAAGAGGTAGCAAGAAGGAATTCTGGCGCCATTTCCGGGGAGGGGGCTTACGCAAGGTCAAGTCAATTTGGACTCCCGACAACGAGCCATTTCTGGCGCCGTTGCTGGGGAGTCTACGCAAAAGTCAACATACCAAGTACCCATCACAAACCCTTATCTCCCGCATTACATTATTTGCCATTTGCCTCTCGTTTTCCTCCCCCCCACTTCACCCTTGTTGTTTTATTCACCCTCTCTTTTCCGTTCGCCTCTTTTTCGCTTGCTTCTTATTTGCTCGTGTTGCCATGTGCCTTCTATATGCTTGCATCTTCGCTTGCTGAAAATCTATTGATATGGATCCACTTAAAGTATTCTACTTGGATCATCTTCGATCCTTATGCGCTCGTGCTGAAACCCCAACTAGCTTAGTTGATGGGAAATCTTTAGATGAGCATGCTCATTTTGTGCATCATCGTTTGGCTGAAAAAGGGAAGCTCTTATGGTATCATATAAATAGTTTGCTATGCTATGCTTGGAATCTTTGGGAAATTTGTGATTTTACTTGTTTCTCTAAGAACCCTAAAAAACACCTTCCCTACCTATGTGAGTTCAATGATAATGAAATATTATCTTCTTATGCAAAGGGTGTTTATAGTTACTATGATATCGAACAAATTGAAGAATTTGTCGTTTTTAAGGGTGCTCATGAAGTTGTTTCTTTGATTGAAAAGTATGATTTTACTCTCAACAAATCTGAAAATTCCGTCATACTTAAATATTGCAATGAAAACTTTGCTCATAATGTCTATGTCCAAGAATTTATTGAAAGAATGACGGTTGCTTTGGAAGAAAATAATGATATGCATGAATCTATAGATAATGATGATTCCGATGATTTGGTTGAAATATCCCTTGATGAACATGATGCTTGCTATTCTTGTGGCCATGATGCCAATATCTATGAAGACGAATTTGCTATAGTTCCTTATGTTAAAAATGAGATCGTTGCTATTGCACCCATGCTTGATAGTTCCTTCGATGAAAAGCATGATTGCAATGATTTTACTATAAATTCGCTTGGTGTCAATTGTGCTAATAATATGCAAAACCCTAAGCTTCGGGATGCTAGTTTTGCTATGTCTACTACTTGTTGCAATGATCATGATTGGGGTGATTCTTCTTATGATCTTGAAAATTTATTTAAGCCCCATGATGAATATGAGATTGATAATAGTGTTTGCAATAATATTGAAAGTGGGTTTGGAGAGGTCATGACTTTAGCTAATGTTAATCCCACTATTTTGGAAGAGTGCCAACTTCACATGTATGTGGATCGTGTTGAGAATATGTTATGTGATAGCTATTTTGTTGAATTTTCTTATGATCCTACATGTAATTATTATGAGAGAGGAAAATATGGTTGTAGAAATTTTCATGTTACTAAATTACCTCTCGTTATGTTGAGATTGCTATTGTTTCTTTCCGCTTCCTTGCATATGCTAGATTTTGCTTGCCTTGATAATTTGTTTGCCTATAAGATGCCTATGCATAGGAAGTATGTTAGACTTAGATGTGTTTGTCACATGTTTTATGATGCTCTCTTTGTGCTTCAATTCTTGCCTTTCATGTGAGCATCATTAAAATTATCAATGCCTAGCTAAAAGGCTTTAAAGAAAAGCGCTTGTTGGGAGGAAACCCAATTTTATTTTTAGTTTTTTTTTGCTTTTTGCTTCTGTTTAGGAATAAATATTTGATCTAGCCTCTGGTTAGATGTGTTTTTATGTTTAAATTAGTGTTTGTGCCAAGTTTAACCTATAGGATCTTCTTGGATGATAGTTATTTGATCTTGCTGAAAATTCCAGAAACTTTCTGTTCACAAAAATAATTGTTGAAAATCACCAGAACGTGATAAAATATTTATTCCAATTGCTCCTGATCAATAAACAAATTATCTAGGTCTTCCTATTTTTGCTGAAATTTTGGAGTTCCAGAAGTTTGCGTTAGTTACAGATTACTACAGACTGTTCTGTTTTTGACAGATTCTGTTTTTCGTGTGTTGTTTGCTTATTTTGATCAATCTATGGCTAGTAAAATAATTTATAAACCATGGAGAAGTTGGAATACAGTAGGTTTAACACCAATATAAATAAAGAATGAGTTAATTACAGTACCTTGAAGTGATGTTTTGTTTTCTTTCGCTAACGGAGCTCACGAGATTTTCTGCTGAGTTTTGTGTTGTGAAGTTTTCAAGTTTTGGGTAAAAGATTTGACGGATTATGGAACAAGGAGTGGAAAGAGCCTAAGCTTGGGGATGCCCATGGCACCCCGAGATAATAAAAGGACACCTAAAAGCCAAAGCTTGGGGATGCCCCGGAAGGCATCCCCTCTTTTCGTCTACTTCCATCGGTAACTTTACTTGGAGCTATATTTTTATTCACCACATGATATGTGTTTTGCTTGGAGCGTCTTGTATTATTTGAGTCTTTGTTTGTTAGTTTGCCACAACCATCCTTTCTGTACACACCTTTGAGAGAGACACACATGATTCGGAAATTATTAGAATACTCTATGTGCTTCACTTATATCTTTTGAGTTATATAGTTTTTGCTCTAGTGCTTCACTTATATCTTTTAGAGCACGGTGGTGGAGTTGTTTTATAGAAAATATTGTTCTCTCATGCTTCACTTAGATTATTTTGAGAGTCCTACAAAACGGCATGGTAATTTGCTTTAATTATGCTAGGCATTTAAGACTAGTAATTTTTTTTCTTATGAGTGTGTTGAATACTATGAGAAGTTTGATGCTTGATAATTGTTTTGAGATATGGAGATGGTGATATTAGAGTCATGCTAGTTGAGTAGTTGTGAATTTGAGAAATACTTGTGTTAAAGTTTGTGATTCCCGTAGCATGCACGTATGGTGAACCGCTATGTGATGAAGTCGGAGCATGATTTATTTATTGATTGTCTTCCTTATGAGTGCCGGTCGGGGACGAGCGATGGTCTTTTCCTACCAATCTATCCCCCTAGGAGCATGCGCATAATACTTTGCTTTGATAACTTGTAGATTTTTGCAATAAATATATGAGTTCTTTATGACTAATGTTGAGTCCATGGATTGTATGCACTTTTCTTCCTTCCACCATTGCTAGCCTCTCTAATACCGCACACTTTTCGCCGCTATCATACACCCACCATATACCTTCCTCAAAACAGCCACCATACCTACCTATCATGGCATTTCCATAGCCATTCCGAGATATATTGCCATGCAAATTACCACTGTTTCGTTTACTATGACACACTCCATTATTATCATATTGCTTCGCATGATCATGTAGTTGACATTGTATTTGTGGCAAAGCCACCGTTCATATTCTTTCATACATGTCACTCTTGATTCATTCCATATCCCAGTACACCGCCGGAGGCATTCACATAGAGTCATATTTTGTTTTAAGTATTGAGTTGTAAGTAAATAAAAGTGTGATGATCATCATTTTTAGAGCATTGTCCCAAGTGAGGAAAGGATGATGGAGACTATGATTCCCCCACAAGTCGGGATGAGACTCCGGACTAAAAAAAAGAGGCCATAAAAAAAAGAGAAGGCCCAAATAAAAAAAATAAATGAGAGAAAAAGAGAGAAGGGACAATGTTACTATCCTTTTACCACACTTGTGCTTCAAAATAGCACCATGATCTTCATGATAGAGAGTCTCCTATGATATCACTTTCATATACTTGTGGGAAATTTACATTATAGAACTTGGCTTGTATATTCCAATGATGGGCTTCCTCAAAATGCCCTAGGTCTTCATGATCAAGCGAGTTGGATGCACACCCACTTAGTTCCTTTTGTTGAGCTTTCATACACTTATAGCTCTAGTGCATCCGTTGCATGGCAATCCCTACTCACTCACATTGATATCTATTAATGGGCATCTCCATAGCCCGTCGATACGCCTAGTTGATGTGAGACTATCTTCTCCTTTTTTTGTCTTCTCCACAACCACCATTCTATTCCACATATAGTGCTATGTCCATGGCTCACGCTCATGTATTGCGTGAAGATTGAAAAATTTTGAGAACATCAAAAGTATGAAACAATTGCTTGGATTGTCATCGAGGTTGTGCATGATTTAAATACTTTGTGTGGTGAAGATATAGCATAGCCAGACTATATGATTTTGTAGGGATAACTTTCTTTGGCCATGTTATTTTGAGAAGACATAATTGCTTAGTTGGTATGCTTGAAGTATTATTATTTTTATGTCAATATTAAACTTTTGTCTTGAATCTTTCGGATCTGAATATTCATACCGCAATTAAGAGAATTACATTGAAATTATGCCAAGTAGCATTCCACATCAAAAATTCTGTTTTTATCATTTACCTACTCGAGGACGAGCAGGAATTAAGCTTGGGGATGGTTGATACGTCTCCAACGTATCTATAATTTTTGATTGTTCCATGCTATATTATATTCTGTTTTGGACATTATTGGGCTTTATTATACACTTTTATATTATTTTTGGGACTAACCTATTAACCGGAGGCCCAGCCCAGAATTGCTGTTTTTGCCTATTTCAGAGTTTCGCAGAAAAGGAATATCAAACGGAGTCCAAACGGAATGAAACCTTCGGGAACGTGATTTTTGGAACGAACGTGATCCAGAGGACTTGGACCCGACGTCAAGACATCAACCAAGAAGGCACGAGGTAGGGGGGCGCGCCCTCCACCCTCGTGGGGCCCATGTTGCTCCACCAACGTACTTCTTCCTCCTATATATACCTATGTACCCCCAAACTACCAGATACGGAGCCAAAAACCTAATTCCACCGCCGCAACCTTCTGTACCCGTGAGATCCCATCTTGGGGCCTTTTCCGGAGCTCCGCCAGAGGGGGCATCGATCATGGAGGGCTTCTACATCAACACCATAGCCTATCCGATGATGTGTGAGTAGTTTACCTCAGACCTTTGGGACCATAGTTATTAGCTAGATGGCTTCTTCTCTCTTTTTGGATCTCAATACAATGTTCTCCCCCTCTCTTGTGGAGATCTACTCGATGTAATCTTCTTTTGCGGTGTGTTTGTTGAGACCGATGAATTGTGGGCTTATGATCAAGTTTATCTATGAACAATATTTGAATCTTCTCTGAATTCTTTTATGTATGATTGGTTATCTTTGCAAGTCTCTTCGAATTATCAGTTTGGTTTGGCCTACTAGATTGATCTTTCTTGCAATGGGAGAAGTGCTTAGCTTTGGGTTCAATCTTGCGGTGTCCTTTCCAAGTGACAGTAGGGGCAGCAAGGCACGTATTGTATTGTTGCCATCGAGGATGACAAGATGGGGTTTATATCATGTTGCATGAATTTATCCCTCTACATCATGTCATCTTACTTAAAGCGTTACTCTGTTCTTTTGAACTTAATACTCTAGATGCATGCTGGATAGCGGTCGATGTGTGGAGTAATAGTAGTAGATGCATGCAGGAGTCGGTCTACTTGTCGCGGACGTGATGCCTATATACATGATCATACCTAGATATTCTCATAACTATGCTCAATTCTGTCAATTGCTCAACAGTAATTTGTTCACCCACCGTAATACTTATGCTCTCGAGAGAAGCCACTAGTGAAACCTATGGCCCCCGGGTCTATTTTCCATCATATTTAATCACCCGACAACAAGCTATTTCATGCACCGTTTATTTTGCTTTTATTTTACTTTGCATATTTATCATAAAAATACCAAAAATATTATCTTATCATATCTATCAGATCTCACTCTCGTAAGTGACCGTGAAGGGATTGACAACCCCTTTATTGCGTTGGTTGCGAGGATTTATTTGTTTGTGTAGGTGCGAGGGACTCGTGCGTGGCCTCCTACTGGATTGATAGCTTGGTTCTCAAAAACTGAGGGAAATACTTACGCTACTTTACTGCATCACCCTTTCCTCTTCAAGGGAAAACCAACGCAGTGCTCAAGAGGTAGCAGCAAGTATGATCTATGCAGTTCAATTTCATCAGTACCAGTTTCAACAATACCACTATGAATGACTACATTTGGTTGATGCATCTTGTAGTTAGCACGCCTTTCCATTTTTATTTAACAATGACCAGTGTACTTAGACCGGCACAAATTCCAGTTTGAATGACTATGTTTGCTTGTTGTTAAATGTTAGGCCTGTTGCAGTTAACACACCTTTCCACTTGTTTTGCTTTACTAGCGTGCTTAAACCTGCACACTCAAGCTATCTTTTGGAGATTATTTTGTCTGTCATGGATAATTTTGGTTGATGTTTAGCCTATTGTGCTTAACATGCCTCTCGATGTACCTACACAGGACAATTTTAGAAACGACCGCTGTTTTTCATCGAGGTTAGTTTCATCCCATGGCTTATATATACTCATTGTTCAGGATATCGGTAGCTGGTACCATATAGGCCGGGGGCTGATAAGGGACTAATCGGTGAATCAGACTTTTAACTGAATATATCTGTAATCCATTTATCGTTAGGTTAACTAGGGCCATATGTAATATATCTGAGGCTACATAGCAACATGCACTGTACTTAATGTCTAAATATGCAACCTAGGCTACATAGCAACAAGTAAGAGTGTTACCTTAATGTTCTGATGATGTCTACATATACATAGAAGAGCAGCAGTAGCAACAACAACAACATGGCCCTGTTTGGATACTCAACTTAGCTAGAGGTTAGAGTAAGTTTCTAGCTCATGACTAACCCTGAACTAACTCCATCCAAAGAGGTGTTTGGATGATAGGGTTAGATTGACAATAAATGCACTAGGAGAACTAGCTCCAATTAGCACCTCTTGGGTTGGATAGTTTTTTTGGGTGGGTTAGATGCAACTATCTCAAACTAGCCCTCATGTTTGGATATACTTTAGGGATATTTGAGCCCGAACTAGCTCAAACTAACTCTAACCCATGGATACAGCAGTAGTTAATCAGCTGATAATTTGTAAGAATGCAATAAACTCCTTCCGACCCATAATATAAGATGTTAATTCATCTAATATGTGAGTATATTGGATGTTATAAGATATTATAAAAGAGTGTTGTACTACATCATTGTGCAATTGCTGTTTAGCTTCTAATATTAACTTGGTGCTTTTAGGTACATATGTCATTGGTAAAGATCCGCGCTTCGACCCTTTCTGCGTATGGGGCAATGAGATATCGATGAACCAGCATCAAGTGAGGAAGCTGATAAAGATTGTTAGTAAAATGGGTCAACAGATGGCAATTAAACTATTTGTTTACACTTTATCCAAGACAACAACGAACTGCAGGATGGTAAGTATGAACTTTGCAACCTTCTCTTTTACTGCCCATAATGAGTTGTGTTAGATGAAATGTCTGAATCTTTTTCCTTTGCAGTGGTTGCCAAAGCAGTTTACTCAAGATTACCTCTCAAACTACATGATTGGTGGGCATGCAAAGGTTAAAGTATTTCTACCAGAACACGATGATTATCTAGATGTTTTCATGAACCTGATGGATATGAATAAAGCTATAGCATACATTCAAATTCAAATCCGGTACAACTTGAAATAGCAGCAATTAAATTACAATGAAATTACGCTCTCCAGGTCGTTACGGCACACATGGTTGGTAAAACAGAAAAAATTGCGATAAACACCATAATCCGACACGGTTCACTGAGAGGAAACGTGTGCAAGCGTGCACACAGTTGCCGTTTGCAAAGCGTGTGCGATGTCAGACAATATCACAAACGGCGCGGGCAAACTAAACGTTCGTGATAGTTGCCTTATCATACACGATTCACAACCATGAACTGTTTCTGAGGAAGTATGCATTGTAAACGTTGCACCACAGAATAGCGTGTGCGATAGTTGTCGTGTACGACAATGTTACGACGGTCCGACGTTTTGTAATCCTGTCTGACACTCGTACGATGATTAGCTTATCTTCTTAATTAGTTATCGCATACGGTTTGGGAAAAGCGAATGTGTGTGATTGTATGCTTATCATGCACGTTATATAAGAGTGAACCGTTTGTGATGGGCCGCGCATCATAAACGTAGCACCACAGCATACCGACTGCGATGGCAATGCAAGCACAAACGAGTAGGAGTACTATATATGCATCTTGGCTCCCTATCCCTGATACGTCTCCAATGTATCTATAATTTTTTATTGTTCCATGCTATTATATTATCCATCTTGGATATTTTATATGCATTTATATGCTATTTATATTATTTTTGGGACGAACCTATTAACCTAGAGCCCAGTGACAGTTTTTGTTTTTTTCCTTTTTTTTGAGTTCTGCAGAAAAGGAATATCAAACGGAGTCCAATTGACCTAAAAATTTACGGTGATTTTTTATGGACCAGAAGAAGCCCGTTGGGCCAGAAGAGTCCCGAGCCAACCAAAAGGGTGGAGGGCAGACCCTACCCCCAGGGAGGGTGCTCCACCCTTGTCGTTGACTCGGGGACCCCCCTGACGTGAAACCAACGCCAAAAATTCCTATAAATACAGAAACCCCCGAAAAGAAACCTAGATCGAGAGTTCCGCTGCCGCAAGCCTCTGTAGCCACCAAAAACCAATCGGGACCCTGTTCCGGCACCCTGCCGGAGGGGGAAACCATCACCGGTGGCCATCTTCATCATCCCAGCGGTGTCCATGACGAGGAGGGAGTAGTTCACCCTTGGGGCTGAGGGTATGTACCAGTAGCTATGTGTTTGATCTCTCTCTCTCTCTCTCTCGTGTTCTTGATTTGGCACGATCTTGATGTACTGCGAGCTTTGCTATTATAGTTGGATAATATGGTGTTTCTCCCCCTCTACCTTCTTGTGATGAATTGAGTTTTCCCATTGAAGTTATCTTATCAGATTGAGTCTTTAAGGATTTGAGAACACTTGATGTATGTCTTGCATATGAATATCTGTGGTGACAATGGGATATTCACGTGAACCACTTGATGTATGTTTTGGTGATCAACTTGCGGGTTCCATGACCTTGTGAACTTATGCATAGGGGTTGGCACACATTTTCGTCTTGACTTTCCGGTAGAAACTTTGGGGCACTCTTTGAAGTTCTTTGTGTTGGTTTGAATAGATGAATCTGAGATTGTGTGATGCATATCGTATAATAAAACTCGCGGGTACTCGTGGTAACAATGGACTGCCTAGGTGACATTAGGGTTTTGGTTGATGTGTATCTTAAGGTGTTATTTTAGTATGAACTCTAGGGCTGTTTGTGGCACTTATAGGAATAGCCCAATAGATTGATCAGAAAGAATAACTTTGAGGTGGTTTCGTACCCTACAATAATCACTTTTTTTGTTCTCCGCTATTAGTGACTTTGGAGTGACTCTTTGTTGCATGTTGAGGGATTGTTATATGATCCAGTTATGTTATCATTGTTGAGAGAACATGCACTAGTGAAAGTATGAACCCCAGGCCTTGTTTCCAAGCATTGCAATACCGTTTTCGCTCACTTTTGTTACTAGTTACCTTGCTGCTTTTATATTTTCAGATTACAAAAACCTATATCTACTATCCATATTACACTTGTATCACCATCTCTTCGCCGAACTAGTGCACCTATACAGTTTACCATTGTATTGGGTGTGTTGGGGACACCAGAGACTCTTTGTTATTTGGTTGCAGGGTTGTTTGAGAGAGACCATCTTCATCCTATGCCTCCCACAGATTGATAAACCTTAGGTCATCCACTTGAGGGAAATTTGCTACTGTCCTATAAAACTCTGCGCTTGGAGGCCCAACGCGAGTCTACAAGAAGAAGGTTGTGTAGTAGACATCAAGCTCTTTTCTGGCGCTGTTTCCGGGGAGGCTAGGTAAGCGGCACTCACATCCCATCAACGAAGCTCTTTTCCGGCGCCGTTGCCGGGGAGGTGAGTGCTTGAAGGTATATCTTTATATTTTACAATCGAGTCTTTTAGTTTCTTGTTTTATCACTAGTTTACTCTATAAAAAGAAAAGTACAAAAAATGGAATTGAGGTTGCCTCATATGCTTCATCTTTTTAATGGCTTTCGTGAAATTGATGGAAAGGAAAACTGTGCTCAAGTGTTAGAAGAAGAAGCACTACAAAAAAAAGACACATCCATGACATTTTGGGCCGAACGAAAATCTTTTCTGTCATACTTATGACACTTCTATGACGATAATTGTGACAAAACCCGGTATCGTCATAGATGTGGTGGGGTCCTACTTCTATGAAAAAAAATCATGACAGAAAATGGGCTTTTCGTCCTGGGCGGGCTGGAGACGCGGCTGCATGACATTCTTTGGGCCGTTCATGACGGAAAAAACCGTGGTAGAAGTGAGGGCGAGGAAAATATCGGGGTGTTCCCGGTTACGGTGGGTGGTCGGGGCCGAGCGATGCGCGTTTCTCTCGTAGACGCACACGCGTGGGTGCGAGGCGTTGGGCTCTAACTAAACCCGAGCGAGCATTGGGCTCTAACTGAACCCGAGCGATTGCACTGCAAGCTACGCGTTACTGAACCCGAGCGATCGATCGACGGCTGTTAACTGAACCCGATCGAGCGATTCCTTCGCTACTGCTGCTAACCGAAGCCGATCGATGCTGCCTCTGGATGAAC
>NC_057811.1:453026397-453043981 GCF_018294505.1 Triticum aestivum | reverse complement strand
GGTGGGGGTGGATGAACAGGACCCCGATCGTTCGAGCCGGTTGGGGCTGGATGAACAGGATCCCGTGGAGGGCAGGATGAACAGGACCACCCCGTGGAGGGAAGGATGAACAGTAGACGGTGGAGGGCAGGATGAACTGTAGCCCGTGGAGGGGTGGTTGAACAGGAGCCCGTGGAGAGGGCTGGTTGAACAGTAGCCGGTGGAGTAGCGCGCGGTGGAGGCTGGATGAACAGGAGCCCGTGGACGAACAGTTGCAGGTGGAGGCTGGAGGAGGTCGACGGTGGATGAACAGTAGCCCGTGGAGGCTGGAGGGGGTCGACGGTGGAGATGAACAGTATCCCGTGGAGCCGTTTTGCGGTACGCCACACCCCTCCCGATGAACATGACCCCCGTTTCGACCGTAGCGCTCCAACACAAGTCCGTTTCCTCCGTTTTGCGGTACGCCACACACCTCCCGATCAACAGGACCCCCGTTTCGACCGTAGGAGGTCCGTTTCCTCCGTTTTGCGGTATGCCAGACCCCTCCTGATGAACAGGATCCCGTTTTGAACGTGGCCGGTCGAACACAAGGCCGTTTCCTCCGTTCTGTGGTACGCCAGGCCTCCTTTCCATCGGCTGTTCCATCCAAGCCCTCCCGATGAACACGACGACGCATTCCGTTCCGACCCAGCCGGTTGGCTCCCCACGAACACGACGACGACGCTGTTTCTCCATTCCGACCCAGCCATGTACACGAGCCCTGGCCGTACGTATGCGTGAGTAGGCGTTCGAGACCCTGCCCGTATGTACGTACGTGGCCGTATTTTCTTTCTTGCACACTGGCCGCTGTACGTACGTGTACATGCTACGTGCGAGCCTCTACTACGACACGTGCGCGCCTCTACAACGATCAGTATGTACGTACACGTTCGAGACCAGAATGACAACGCTACGTACGCTTCGACCAAGTGGGTCCTGACTGTCAGGCAATTCCTTGCGTGCGAAGATGTAGCTGGTGGGTCCCAGCAGTCGGGGGGTGAATCGTTTTTTTTTGCCTGGACGCACTTCCTTGCATGCGAAGGTGTAGCTATAGGTCCCAGTAGTCAGGGGAAACGTTTTTTTCACGAAATACAGTTGCGTGTCCGGTGGGTCCCTGCTGTTAGGTGGAGGAATAATTATTTTGCGCGTAATAAGTAGGCACTTCCTTGCTGCGGCCGTGGACCCAGCTGTCAGCCTCTCCACATACAGTCCACGTCCGATGGAAGCCGTTCCTTGACCACGTTGACCACGCCGCGCCGAGAGCACCAGGGCGGTGGACGACGGTGAGGCCTAGGAAGGGGACGACGCGGAGGCGGGGAAGACGCGGCAGTGGAAGCCCGCGCGAAGAGGAATATGAGGGTTCACTGGTTTGGCTGCGGTGTGAGGTTGCCGTCGTCACAGGGCCTGGCTAGCAGTGGGAATAGTAGGGGGCGGTGAGGCCTCCGCGGCAGCACAGCCGGCCACGGGAAGCAGGAGCATGCGGCACGACCGGCGCTGCTTTGGGTGGCTGGAGCAACAAGACCAGAGGATGAAGAAGCACTACGGCCGTTGGATGGACATCGTACGGTCACTGGAGGTAGAATCGTGCATATTGACTAAGTTGACAAAGCCCTCCGTCCCCGTCAACTTAGTAGGCCCACAAGTCAGCCTGCCACTATACTGGGTCCCAGCTAGCAGGGGAGTATTCATTTTTTTGTGCGTAATAAGGACGCACTTGCTTGCGTGCGAAGATATAGCTGGTGGGTCCGAGCGGTCAGCGGCGGTAATGTTTTTTGTGAAATACAGAGGCCCTTTCGGTGGGTCCCAGATGTCAGGTGGAGGAATCATTATTTTGCGCGTAATAAGGAGGCATTTCCTTGCGTGCGGCCGTGGACCCAGCTCTCAGCCTCTCCACGTACAGTCCACTTCAGATGCATGTCGGTCGTTGACCACGTTGACCAGGCCGCTCCAAGAGCACCAGGCCAGTGGACGACGGCCAGGCCTAGGAAGGGAATGGCACGGAGGCAGGGAAGACTCAGCAGTTGTTTCCCACGCGTAGGGGAGTACGATTGTACGAGGGTTTACTGGTTCGTCTGCCGTCGCCGGAGAATAACAACAGGTGTGGGTGAGTAGAGGGATGGCTAGTCCAGCGATGGGAGTACAGTGCGGCAGCACAGCCGGCCGCGGGGTGGAGGGAGCAGGCAGTCCCGCCGGCGCTTGTTTGAGGGGCTGGAGCAGGAAGAGCAGAGATTGAAGAAGCACGACGGCCGTTGGATGGACATCCAACAGTCACTGCTTGTGCGTCAACCTTTTTTTAGGAAAGCCTCAAATCTGTGGAAAACAGCATACAGCCCAGCTGCCATTATTTCTAATAATTTACAGCCCATTTGCTAATTCTTAAGGTTTTTTTGGAACCCATATTCTTTTTGTTAGCATTACAGCCCATATTGTGGCCACGGTTAAAAAATTATATGAAATTTCGCATATTTCGGTGCGGTCCGAACTGTTTTTAATCCCGAAATTTCGAGTCACATTCAAACTGATTTTAAAAATAAATGTATATCAATATAAAATCCAACAAATTGTCCACGCATAAAAATTAATGCAATTTAAAATCTCGAAATGAAAAAAAAGAAATTTGAAACTAATTGCCGGTTTGATGTGTTTAAAAATGTACAGCCCATTTCTCATTACTGATAGGCCATTTTCTCGTCCAGCCGAATGAAGCTCTCCTCGTCTTGAAAGATTTGCAGCCCAACAGGCCTGACAAAGCGACTTACTTGGCAAATCACAAAGAAAAACTGGGCTAGCCATTTTCAGAAAAAAAACTACTGGGCTTGTCTGTGGTAAACATAAAAGATAAGGCTGTCTAGACAGGCTAGAGTGCCCCGCACAGCCCAGTTGATACCCTGCTCCCGTCTCAAAAACAAATTAGATAAATGCCACTCCAATTATGGCGATTCATAAAAATGCCACTGCAATTTCCAAACTTTGAAAAATGCCATTGCAATTTTTGCAAACTTTGGAAAATGCCACTGCAATTTGCAAACTTTGAAAAACGCCACTACAGACTTCGAAAAATGCCACAGGAAATGGCATGAAATGGCATTTTTCAAAGTTTGGAAATTGCAGTGGCATTTCTCGGAAACACCAGATTTGGAGTGGCATTTATCAAATTAACCCAAAACAAAAATAACTGGGCGAGCTGCTGGGTCCCTGGTGTCAGCCGCTCGTTGTGCAATTCTCTCGTTTATTGACTACGTTGACAATGGCATGGGACCCAGATGTCAGAAATCCATTAGGAGGAGCCTTTTTTTATTGGCTTGAAATAAGGCACTTGCTTGCGTATTGCCATGACCTTGGCGGCTCCCTGCTGTCATCCTCTCCACGTACAATCATCTCCTGATTGTGTACGAGTCAACTTGGTAGGCCCACAAGTCAGCCTCTAAACCCGTGGAGGACAAATACAACCCATTTAAAAAAATAACAGCCCATTCCATACGTTCAAACGGAAAGTTCAACATTCAGAGCAAAGTAACAGGTCTGATCCACATATAGAGTACTGAACTTCCACGTTGACAACCATCATAGCCAAGTTAACTATCTACTCCCACTAATACTCTAGTAGCGTACAAGTACTAACTAGACGATGCCGGCCGCCATTTGCGGTACACGCTAAACGCCGGCACCGGCGTCCTCCGCCTCGCCTCGGACTTGCCAGAGGTGCGATAGGGCGCGTTGCTCGCGCGCTTTGCCCCTTTCCCTGCCGGCGTGGTCCACCGAAGCTTCGGCTTCTAAGCGGGAAACCCACTTGACGAGCTGGTAGTAAAAATCGGCATCGCGAACACGTGCGTGCCCGACAGCCTCCAGGGCTATTTGCCGGGCGCCGGCCTCCACGTAGTTGGCCCAGTTGCTGGCGCTCTGCTCGCGACTGAGAGAATCGGTGCGCTGCTGCTCCACGTCCCGCTGGCGGTGCAAATCGGCGATACGCTGCTCATCCGCCAAGCGGTCGCGCTCCAACAACTCCTGCTCCTCTGCCAGGCGGTCGCGCTCCAACAACTCCTCGATCTTCGCATTGCCATCTAAAGACCGATAGAATGCCTCCTCCCTCCGTCTGCCTTCTGGTGAAAAACCGAACACTAGTTCTGGCGGTGACCGGCTCCGGTGTCGCCTATCACGGACGGACGGGGGCATGGCGGACGTGGCGAGAGCGAGGATAAGTGGCGAGCGACGTCGGGCCGGTGGGGGCTTATGAGGATAGGGCGAGTTGGGTGATGGTGCCACCGGAGAAGCCCGGGAAACAATAATTATAGGCGGAAGGTAGGCGAACTAGCGTGTCGCGCGAAACGCGACGATCATCGCGGGCATCGAAATTCAATGCATAAGCAGGCATGGCTTAGCGCGCCAGCTTCCCGTGGAAAACTAGAAAAACTGAAATTATGAATGTGCCGTCCCGTCCCTTCAGTGGTGCGTCCCGTCCGTGTTGGGTCGCACGCCGGCATGACGGTCAAACGAGTGCACTCGAATCATCCAGATGAGGCACTCCCTCCTTGTGAAAAATGATTCCACCACTCATCATCTACCTTGGTTGGTTAGATTTTTGAATTAAGCCCTGCAAACCGGAAAGGAGGTAGTACGTGCGTGATCCACTATTTATTCGTGTAGGATCGAGTAGGTCGTTTTTTGAATTGAGCCCTGCAAACCGGAAAGGAGGTAGTACGTGCGTGATCCGCTATTTATCCGTGTAGGATCGAGTAGGTCGGATAGTGTACGTGTAGGATTGAGTAGGTCGGATGGTGTACATGTACGATCACATTAGCTGATGAACGTTCGCTGGGAGATAAGGCATTTGCGAACGTTTTTGCTGGCAGTTTCTTCAGATTCGCATGGCATTTTCTTCAGAGCAGCTTGTCAGTTTCTTCAGAGGTAGGCATTTTTATTCAAAAAACTACCACTTCGGATCTTGCGTCTGAACTAAAACTGCCAGGAGCGCATTAGTAGGCTAGCTAGTGATCGATCAGTAACTTGTAAACACTGAGCGAACAGAAATAAGGAACTGTTAGTAACTTGTAAACACTGAGAACACAGAAATAAGGATCATGCTGTGCACAGCAGTAAGAGCCGATCCGTTCAAAATGTTCACACGAGACTCACAGGCCTGGCATTGTAATATGTTCACATTAGTAGCCCAAATTCAAAACCAACTAGTACGATTCCCATACATAAGATCAACATGTTACTGCATCTCAATGATTCACAGATCATATATAAATATGTAGCTCCAAAAGCAAAGATCTAGAAAAAACATCTGTTCTTCCTACTAACATGGATGCTTCTCTTGGCCAACATTCAGTACAGACTGAAAGACAAATTTGTTTGTGAAGTCTACAATTCCTCTTGCAAACGTAAGTGGTTTCACCAACAGCTGGAACCATGAGAATGAACCACACATGATGGAGGAACATCCGCTGCAATATGATTTGGTCTTCTCTCGATCACACGGCGAGACTATTTTCAGAATACAAACTTTAACTTAGGCAAAATGATGCCCATTGTATAATAACACCAAAGCAATGAAGCACCTAGTGTTGGCCAATAAATAGTACAGTACTACTTTTCTGCAGTCCATGAAGTGACTATCCAATCTTTCTGTGTCTATTTTCAAATGGCACTGCATGCAGTGACTATACTATTCTCTTGTGCAGTTCAACCAAAATTGCGGTCACTTTGTGTGTTTGCCAAATAGCAACGGGCAGACATCTTTGTCTGCACAAACATCAAGCAGCTAGTAAACATATATACCCCACCTTGTATTTTTGGTTTAATCATGTCTCTTCCGCTTAGCATCTGTCATGTTTTGCACTGGACAATTTGATACAGTCATGTTTTGCCCTGGACAATTTCATACTAAATTGATTTGCTGGTTCAGAGCAGAAATATAGCGCCTATTCTTCATCAGACCAAGGATATCCATGTTCGCAGTGATGGAGGAGGTGAAATCGATACAACCGAAATTGAGCATCCAATCATTGAATCCTGTCCTGCACCTCCAATGTAGGTCCACCCTGCCAATAAATTCACATGCAAACCACTAGCATTACTATCTAATGACAGTACAAAAAGAGTAGCAAGATAGTAGCAAACCATGTGCCTTCGTAATGAACAGCTCATAGTGCCACCAATTGGATATAAAGGTTTGGAAGAAAACATGCTCCTAATGTTGAACCAGTTGGACTTTTTGTGCAGTTCCACTAAAATCGAGCATCCCTGTTTGCATAGATATTGAAAGTGTGATTACTATAAAAGTGGCACTAGTTGAAGGATAGACTCACAAATATAAGCATTCCAATTTCTTAATGGGAAAAGGTAGCAAGACTGTTTCTAACCACCTGTTTGAAGGAATAAATAAGGAAACAACGGCTGATGTCAGAAAGGCATATATAGTTCTTTCTGAAAGAGTGATCGATTCCTGACCTTTCCTCTTCTTTTAAGCATATTTTGTGCAGTTCAACTAAAATAAAATGCCATCACCGCCTTGACAATTCAGTGACACTGTACAAAAGGAAATGACTTAACATTACATCATGATGTCAGGTATGTAGTCGACAGGCATTAGAGACAAACATACAGACCTCCTCCGATAACATAATGAACATTAATTTTAACAAAGGTGTGACTAGCTAGCTTTACCGGGATAATTTGAGTGAACTGTACACCCTCTATTCCTTAATATAAGACATTTTCGTAGTTCAATTTAAAGTACCCAAACGTTCAGTATTTAGAAAAACAGGTAGTAGTTTTATTGAGCACATATCTGGGAAAGCTTGCCACACTTTATATATGTCCATACGCTAATGCAACACCATTCGAATAGTACAAATGTACACTAATCCAGTGGCAAGTGCAACAGTAGAGTAGTTATTTTATTACAGGGTACAGTACAATGGTTTTACTGAACAGATTTCCATAAGCTCTAGCACTGGAAGATTTCTATAAGAATTAACAATACAAAATGTAAAGGTTACAAGTTACAGCATTGGTATACTAGCTGTGCAAGAGCATTAAACCAAATACAAAAGTCTGAAGGTAACTAGCATTATTAACTAATGACAGTATTAAAAAATTGCAAACCATGTACCTTCAAGGTAAATATCATTTCGAACTCGAGTGGACATGAAAAAATGCTATCCCAATCTTGATAATCGATCAAACATAAAAACTTGATCGAACGAATCAATACAATAGCCAAATGAGGAGGTGCCCACTCTTGACCTTTCCTATTGTCTTCATAATTTTTTGTGCAGTTTAACCAAAATAAAATGACATCAGCGCCTTGGCATTTTGGTGACACTGTACACAAAAATTCACTTATCTCATGAAAGTGAGGTATGTAATCTATAAGCATCAACAGTGCAAAAATCTAAAGGTAGTAACAAGTTTCATCGTTGGTATACTGGCTGTGCAACAACATTAGAATGCCTTAGCTGAAAAATCTTTAATACATCCACAATCAACAGCTAACCCTGAAATAATCTAGAGACATTAAATGGCATTGCTTAAATTTATCGGTGGCATTATACTGAATGCGGCATTAGTTAAATGTGGCATCACTTTAGCAGTAGCATTGGTTGACTTTACCGCTGGCGTTATACTAACAGCAAAAAAGTGGCAATAAGAGCATGGGAGACCCATTCGGACAGTGCGCGCACCAGTACGATGTACCTCCATGGACGCTTAGAGTGGCGAGGGAGGTATGGTTGCCTAGAGCAACAAATATCCAGGAAGCATATGCGGATTACGTCCCATTTTTGTTCTCTTTAGCCACCTTTTTCCTATGTGAGGACAACAAACCGATCGACCTGGTCATTCTCTATTGCGTTGTCATGCCTTTCTACCCTTCTTCAACCAAGAGACACGAGACTCGTTCCTTAGCTACTGATTTTCCCATTTTTAACCTAGATGCGGGTTCGATGCCTACTCTCTTGGACAATACAATCTCCCTTCCTTTCCTTATTCAACCCAGACATGGATTAGTCTGCATGAAGTAGGGTTTCCTTTAATAGTGCAAATTAAGGTTTTTGTCTGCATGACCAGCAGAGTAGAGGACAGGAAATTGGGAAGATGGTGGAGTGGAAAAAGATCCACATGCAGCGACAGTGGCGGAGACAGCTCAAGTTTAGAGCCTGGGCAAGATCTAAGTGCTGCCAAATTAATTTGTTTTTTCCCAAACAAAATTCTACGCTCGTGGCAGATGGGGCAATAGAACAAGGGTATGGTTCGAAAAGAGGTAGCATACCTGAGGGTCGGCGGGAAGTGGCTTCGCTCGTGGTCGTCGTCCTCCGCACGCACTACGGCAGCGAGCTTGGGGACGGAGGCCATCACGCGCGGGCGCTAGGTATGAGAGGACGGCCTTGTCGTCAGTGCGTGACCTCGCTCGCCGATGACGAGTGCGTCAACGCTGCACGTCCTTTTCTTCCCCGGCGTATCTGTGACCACCGGTGAGAAGGGAGAGAGAGGCCGTCTTTTTTAGATCTAGAGAGAGGGTGATAGTGTGAGAAGCAAGTGGACAGCCCTTAGCAAGAAAGCTCTGAACCTCCAGCCTATATATCTTTTTATACTCCTAGTACTAGAGGTGGAGTAGTGGTAGAGTAGTTTATATTTTCTCTACAAACGGTACCAGTTAGTCGTGCTTCAAAGATGAACGGCACGCCATTAAAAAAATAAAGTCGAGAAATAATGCGGCACCTCGGGCCAACGTGGCCAGATGGCATTTTGCACAAGAAATTACACACCATGTTTCGTTGACATGTGGCCCCGTTCCAACATGTCAGTGAGACGACGGCGAGTCCTTTTGTACAATTTCCGAAAAAACGTGTAGGCCGGGGCGCCTCTTCATGTACCGTGGCAAACTGGCAACCGTCCACCGACTCTTCGCCTTTCCCTCTCGATTTGGAAATGCTGTCGCACGCTCTTCCTCCCTCCTCCATTTGCCTTCACCCTTCCTTCTGCCATTGTTCGATCGTCTTCTCCATGGAGGGAACAAGCCGAAAACGACCCTGTTATTCTTGCCCCGATCTGAAAGATGACGTGGTGGGGGAACTCATTGATCGGTGCGACGTCATCACCTCGGCTAGCATGGCAGGTTCGTTCAAGCCCATTCTCGACTCAACTAATAACATCATTACAAGGAACCCAAGGGTCCAGGAGCGGTTTGATCTCCCCTATCTTCTTCGCCATGACCCTGCTCGCTGGGGAGCGGACGACGGAGACCTCGCCTTGTGCAAGTTGATGCCGCTTGATAATGATACGTGTGATGTCAAGATGCCATCGCTTAAGGGTAAGTCCTGGGCTGGCGCAAATGGAGATTGGATTGTTTATATTGGGTACAATTGCTAGTGGGAACTTGTGAATGTGTACACTCGTCAGCGGATTCCACTTCCAAAAATCTCCGAGTGCCCTGAGGTTGAGCACACAGATGATCTACGTACGTTCAAATACGATCATGGTGACTGTCGCCTACTGAAGATAGCAATTTGTCGAGTTCCCAACCGCTCTTGGAATTACAAGAACTATCAAGTTGTTGCTATCTTCGACAAGCTTGTTGCCGTCCTTCGTGGTTCGACTGGATGGATATTGCTCAAAAATCAGTTTCTATACACGGATGTGTACTGTGATGCAATTGAATACGAGGATCTTGTGTTTGCTGCCACCACTCGTGGCACTGTTTTTGCATGGGATCCTCGTAGTTTCGGTACGTTTGTCTTCCACCGTAATTATAATGGTTTCATCCACATGCATGCGGGTTAGCAAGTTTCCCTTTACTAATTAACCTTCTTCTTGTGTTTCCATGGTCCTGTGAACATTCCACCACCTATACTTGAAAAATTTTATAAGCAAGGGGGAAATGACGATGGTGATGATCACGGGCATGAGGAGGAGCAGAACTTATATACTCAGTGGTGCCTGGCAACTAATTCCGATGGATCACCTCTTCTTGTGTGTATACAGTGCACTCAGACTGTTACTACTGAGGAAGCAGGTGTTGTCTCCCATGGTCGCCCTCTCCTGACCTATTCCAACACCCGTTGCATGGTATTCAGGACGGATACTAGTGTGCTAGCACCAACACCTTCTCCCTGGTTCAGTATTGATAGTCTTGGGGCAAACTCGTTCTTCCTTGGACCAAACTATCCAATGATGGTGAAAGGTGATCCAACTGCTGTTGACACAACGTTACTACCATTTATGAGAAGCAACTGTATCTATACCTCAGACATTTCGGTGGTTCCCTACCCTGGTCCTGATATATGCCGCTTCAGCCTGCATGATCAGTCCCGTGTTGCTCTTGATATTGACAAAAGCTGGCCCTTCCCAGAGCACCTATGGTTCAAAGCAAGCGTTTCCAACGCCGAGGATTGGTTGAGTTGAAGTTCCTTTCATTGCTTGTTATTTGTTGTGTGATGAAAACTTTAGTATTTGCTAGAATGTTTTGTTGGAAATAATCTATAATCCAACATGTATCCTCGTTGTCGTTGTGTGTTGATGACTTGTTGTATTTAATGAATGGTACATTTCAGTTGCAAATGCATGTCATAGACTCAATTTATGAATGGTTTCCGAGTCACTTCTTGGAGTGTGAGTATCGTAGTAGTATAGCTAGCATCCGATTAGTATATGAAGTTGCCACACCACATAGAGCCAACCTAATATTGGAGTATGCTAGCCCTCCATCGGCGCGCCGCTTCAAATGGCGGAGGAAGTGAGAGGTCGCGTCACCTTGTGTCTAGATCTAAGATGCCACGTGTACCAGATGAATGACTCCAAGTTCGACAACCATGATGCTAGGTGCGAGCCCAGGAACACTGCTGGAGAAACCCCCCTCATAATTTTCCTACATTGGTCGTTTGATTCATAGGATAGAATGCTATAGGAGCTAGTACTAGTAGTAGTAGTACTACCAATGTAGTAGCACTGTACTACCCGTTGGTCAAATTATTACGTGCTGCTCCTCACAGTGAAGTGACAAGACCCTACACCGGAGATGACACCTGAGTATAGGCGCCATGTTCAGCATACCATAGTCAGCCTCACCGTTTGCAGTCACTATCATCATGGTTGTAGACCTAGCCTGCTTACAACTAGCCGTGTTTGACATAATTTCCCGTGCGCAGATGCCCGTGCATTGCAAGGAACACCAAGATTGGGGGGTGGACGGCGCCGGCAGCGGCCATCGCGCCAGATTTTTCCATGGCCATCTAGATGTGGTGGGGAGGAGATAAGGCTGATTGTGAGAGACAAGGAGTTGTTTGTAAATAGGTGTGGGCATCTTTTTGCAAAACTGGAGAAGTTTGGTTTGTATGCGTAAGATCTAGATCCGACGGCTATTGGTGAAAGATGGCAGGCACAACATCATCACCAACTCAGGACCTGTTTGATTCGCAGGATTTTGAAAACGCAGGAATAGGACACGGAAATATTACAAGTTTCAAACTGATATTACAAATGTTAGGAGTAATGCTGCACCTACGAAGAGGGAATTACTAGGAAGTTTACGTAAGAACTTTCGTTACTTTAGGTGGATGCAGCATTATTGTACAAACTAAAATCCACCGCCCTGACAAGTCACTAATGGGAAAATAAGTTTTCGAGTCTCTGGCCACTTGATGTTTCAAAAACAAATTCAGCTTCTGCGGAGACTTTGTCATTTAGTCTTAGACGCTTGCGGTGATTAGCACGCCATTCATTGTTGCGCCAGAGAACGCCAAACCTCATTACCTTGAGCACACTTGCCTCCAGAACAAAGAACCTGGCCAATTTAATCTCAGATGTGCTGCCTCGATAGTCGATCAAATCAATTCCTGTAAGATGGAGATCAAGGCATTCGATGAGATTGTTATAGTGCAGCACATTTTTCACTTTCGGGTCTTTTTTTATCTGCAAAAGAAGAGAACACATTAGAGCAGCTGGCTGTATAAGATTGCCGTGTCATCAAGAGGTACCAATATCATTCGCTCATATGATAGGGTTGGCTGGCTAGTGATATTTTTCACTCTCTCTCTCTCTCTTTCTCTTTCCTCTCATTTACCTAGGAGTACGTGAAGAGCTTGGGCATTTGTTGCCTTCCACTATGTGGCCGATGCCATATTTCGCAAAATTATGCCACATAATACGCATCGATGTCAAATCAAAAGATTTTGGCACCGCTCTCGCGATGTGAGAGAGTTGGCACCGCTGTGCATACAGACCCACATGTATAAACAAATCAATCAAACCAACAACACCAGCCTCTCACTCTACCAAACAAGTGTTTTTTATTGCCTCGGTCCTCTCTCTCTCCCACGCAAGTGTTTTTTCATTGCGTGAGTTAATTTGGCACCTGAGCAAAGTAGGTGAACCAGATTGGGGCACCAGGTGAGAAATGGAGGGCATTGATGCCAAATGCATCACAAGTGAATTTGGCACGTGTTTTGGCCTACATAGTGGAGGGCCGTTATAGCCCACTATTGTACTACCTCTTATTTAGTATAAAATTTTGATCATATATTTATGTAAGAAAATTCCAATGCATGTCACTAAAAATTACACCAATTGAAATTATGTGCAAATACGAATCCAACGATATAGTTCTTAGTGACATGCATTAACATTTTGTCAGTTAAATCTATGGTCAAATTTCATACTAGAAAATAGGAAGAGTAAACCAGGACGGAGGTAGTACTTGCTCTTAGGGTAACCATAGAGTTACTGGAGTAGTCTAAGTTACTTTCCACTATGACTAGCCTAGGCTACTATAGTAGTACAACAAAAAAACGATGCAGGTGATCACGTGAGAAAAAAATACTAAAAACATTTCTTTTGGTGCAGTGCATAGGTGCAGTTTAGAACACTACACTTGTCATCGTAATTTTGGAAAATTACGAAAAATTTGAGCTACGTTGTGATTACCGTTTACTAATAGGAAAGAAGTTTCACCTCGATGAGTAGCTTCTCCGTGCACGGAAAGCATGTAAGGAATCCAACAACTTGATCCAGATTGGGGCCGATAGATTTTATTGCCAAGATCTTCACTGTGCGCATAGACTGGGTCAAGCTTGTGGGAATCATTTTTTGGAAGACGGTCGTAAATACATCAAGAAGAAATTTAAAAATGTGAATTTCAAGAAGACGGAGAAGAAGATGAGTGTTGTACCTGAACGATTATGGATCCAATAAAGAGTTCAAAGAATTTGGCAGATGAGTGGACCAACGCTGTCAATTTCGGCGCGTCAATGACCCTGATTTTTGTTGGACCTTCTAGATCCTATACAAGCAATCTCTCAAGGAAAGGCGCATTCTCAATGGCCATAACGTGGAACAGCTGGAGTGATCTCTTCCCAATTGATGTCTTGTTGCGGGGACAGCAAGACACATAAATCCATCGGAGATTCATCGAGGCGATGTGGAGGCTAATGAACCCGTGGATCTGCTCAAGACAAAGGTACTCGAGCACAGTACAGCTGCGGAGCAGGTGCTCCATAGCCTTCTTCGAGATGACAACGTCGAAGAGGTCGAGCTGCTTGAGTTGAGGGAGAAGAAGGGCGGGCGCGGCATTAATCTGGGGAAGATAGCAGGAGCTGAAGCTGGCGTGGCGCAGCGTTGGCGCGAGGCGGAGCGGGGACGGCGGCAGAGAGCGACATCGTCCAGCTTCAAAGCTGAGCTCCTCGAGCTGATCTAGGGCGGGGGATAAGAACCACTCGTTGAACTTGGGTTGGACCTTGCAGTCGGTACTGAACATGCGGATGTCAAGGCGTCTGGCTGGCCTAGGGTGCGATGAAAGGATCTTGGAGACTGCGGCCATGTGTTTGCAATCCCCGTCGCAGATGCAGCTGTCGACGGTGAGGTTGAGGGGGATGCGGCGCCAGAGGGGGCGCCACCGCCGGGAGAGCAGGGTGGTCCGCACGGCAGATTTGGTGGGGAGGAGGCCGATGATGACGAGCAGCATGTCGTCGGGGAGGCTGCTGATGAAGTCCAGACTCGCCGGATGCGGTTTTGGCTCGAGCCGCCTCCACTTGTTGGCTGCCTCGCCGTCCATCTCAACCGGCGGCGACGCCGGTGTACACGTGTGCTGGTGTGTGTTGTGTGCTGGGTGTGCGCGAGTGCGTCCTTCTGTGCATGCCGCCGCGCAGTGGTGAATTGTGCACGAGTGCGTCCTCCACACGGAAGAAGTGTGTCCTCAATGCGCCCTCAATTTACTAACATGCCGGGTGCTACCCCGAGTGGTTTCAACTTTCTTTACTTCACCGCATGTCAGATGGGCCTCTAGTTTACTTATTTTCACCCACTGCCACATGGGCCAGCACACGAAGATACAGAGCACGAGCTGACAAGGCAGCGTGTGGACTGGTTGACCGGTCAACTAAACAATATACGGAGCTATACGTTGACACAGTGAGCGTGTAATCCGTCGGTATAGAGTGTTCGTGTGAGAGGGGAGGCCCGTGAGAGATAGCAGAGAGAGAGAGAGAAAGAGCTACTCCCTCCGTTCGATAATGTAGTTCCAACATTTTTTTAAAAGTCAAACTTTTGAAACTTTGACCAAGTTTATAAAGAAATTACTTATATCTACAATACCAAAGATAAATGATAGTATGAAGTAAGTACATGTTGTGATGAATCTAATGATCTTTCCAGATGTAAATGTTTTCCTCCACATATACCTGGTCAAACTTTTCTGAGGTTTGACTTTTCAAAACATCCATATGCTTATGGACGTGAGAGAGTCCCTAACGAGAGAGAAATAGAAAGAGTGAGTGAAAAAAGTGTGTGTTCGTGTGTGAAAGAGACATGGACAACACTCGATAAAAGTCGAGAAAAAACGTGTGTGTCTTATGCAAACATATCACAGATGCATCTTCGACAACGGAAGCAAGGTGAGGAGATAGTGTGTGGTTGTTTGCAACCGAGAGAGCAAGAACCCTAGCACGTGGCCAAGAGGGGTCTGACAAACAAGGGAGAGAGGTCGAGAGAGACATACGGATAAAATGCAGACATGGGGAGGAGAGAGTGTATGTTTGTCATAGAGAGATCCCTTGGAGATCGTGATGGGACTACATGGGTGGGAGATTGAGTGACAAGGTGTGTGCGCGATAGAAGATACCCCGAGAAATATCGAGATAGACGTATGGATGGAAGGAGACAATACCTGTGTTCCTCATGGCTAGTGAGAGATAATCATACTTAGGGGGTAGTGCTTGTGCCTATGATGGAGTGAGGGATTATGGTACTTATTAGGGGGGTGCGTGTCACATAGAGAGAGAACAAGGGCGGAGAGTGTTGGATGGGTCTATATGTATAGCGCGAGCGAGACATGTGTATGTGTGAACCAGGGAGATATAAAGTTTGAGAGAGATTGAGGAGCCCCGATAAGGCTGAGTGGTGCGTCAGATAGCTGAGAGGGGGAAAGAGATGTTCCATCCGCTCGATAATGCAGTGCATGTAACTTTTTTAGAAGTCAAACTTTGGAAACTTTGATCAGGTTCACACAAATGTTATTTATATCTTCAATACCAAAGATACATCATACGAAACTACATCTCATGGTGAATCTAATGGTATATGTTTGCTGTTCCAGATGTAATTGTTTTTCTCCACGTACATGGTCAAACTTTGTGATGTTTGACTTCTCAATAAATCAATATGCTATGGACCGAGGAGGGTGCCTAAGTCGAGAGGGATCAAGTGCGTGTGAAGGAGAATGAGTAAGTGTGCAAAAAGAGTATGTGTGTGAAAGAGAAAGTGACAACAAACGATAAATTAGAGAGAGAGTGTGTTTTTTCATTTCTTAGGTGAACATATCACGCATGCATCTCCGAGATAGAAAAACGAGGCGAGGAGATACACAAAGATAGCTAGTGTGTGATTGTTTGCAACGGAGAGAGACACCCCTATAGCACATGTCCAATAGAGGTCTGGCCAACAAGGAACAAAGGTCGAGAGGGACACATGGAGAACATGGACGCATGGGGAGGGCGAGAGGGTGTGTTTGTGATAGAGAGACCCCCTCAAGATCATGAGGGGACTATATGGATGGGAGATCAAGGGAGGTGTGTGCGCGATAGAAAGATGCCCCAAGAGAAATCGAGATAGACCATGCACATGTTTGTGATGGAGACTAAGATTAGCTAGTCATATACATATAGGGGGACTGCGTGTGCCTACAATTGAGTGAGAGACCATCATACTTGGCTAGCTAGGCATGAGATTGTGTGTGTGTGTGCGTGTGAGATGGAGAGAGAACGAGGGAGAGAGATAGAGTTGTAGATGGGCCTATCGAGTGCGAGTGAGATATGCATGTGTATGTGTGACCCAGGTAGATGGAGAGTTTGAGAGAGAGGGGGGAAGAGCTCCGAGACGACAGAGTGGTGCATGAGAGAGTTACGGGTAACGAGCCAAGGAATTTGTGTGCGTACGATGAGTGCACCCAAGATATCTAGCTTGGACTAGAGAATCATACATAGTGTGCGAGAGAGACCTATAGATGGAGTATATATGCATGCGAACTAGAAAGACCCCCCCACCCACGCACACACACACAAAGAGAGAGAGAGATGGAGAGAAAGAGAGAGGACCAACAAGTTTTGTGTGTTGGATGCGTGCAACAGAATTGAAGATTGTCGGCGAGAGAGAGAGAGAGCGGGAGTCCGGGAGAGGGGGAGGTCGCGTTTTATGCATTAAAGACTGATATAAACCATGTTTCGATATAAACTTGTATTCAAATATTTAAATTGGAGAACATGTTGTCTGCAATCCACACATGAACGGATATATGCGTATATCAAACAAGTTCATTAATTTGACTTTCAACATGTTCATGGAGTACTATAATACTGTACAACATGCTATTCGATTGAGGTGTTCAATTTTGGATTTAGTTCACTATTTTGACCTAGTGAACGAGCTATTTCATTGAATCGAGATATTTCATTTTGGGTTTGATTCCCGTTTTTGAGTGGGTCAACTATTTGTCATATAGTAAATCGCTAGCAGCGAGCATGTAAAAACACATTACTCCCGAGCATCATCTCTCCATCTAAAAAAGTAGTGGCAAGCTAATATTTCCAAATTTGATTCGAATCGACTTTTTTTAGCTTGATTTGAATCGACTTGGTAAGGTAGAAGTGGATGCTCGTTCTCCCAAATTTTGAACGAACCGTTAAACATCCTCTGCTCGGTGGAATTCGCGCGAGCAAATAAATGGGAGACGCGAAATTACCGTCCTATGTGGGAGACGCATTAATTGGCCCGTTGTGCATCGAGGGTAGGTTCGTAACTTCATCCAAGCGTGCCTTCTCCTCGGCTGAAATGACATGTGCCGAATAATTCATAAACCATGGTCGGCAAAACATGCTCTCCCCGCCCGAAATAGCTCGCGCCCACTATTTCAAAACACGCTCTCCTCGCCCGAAATCGCTCGCGCCCACTATATTTCAAAACACGCCCTCCTCGCCCGAAATTGCTCCCGCCCACTATTTGGGGAGAAGCAAAGTTACTCTACTATCCCCGACCCTCGGTACACAGACCCAAGCTGAGAAGCCTAAAGGCATGGGTA
>NC_057811.1:452335287-452345740 GCF_018294505.1 Triticum aestivum | reverse complement strand
GTGGGTACTGGAAATGTTCTAAGCCCACATAAATATTTTCAGTTCGAACGGACGCTGAAAAATGTCGTCGTGAATAGTGAAAGTGCTTTTTGGGATATTTTATGGAAAGCCACCTTTTGGGGCTTTGCCCAAAAGATCTAGGGATGACATGGATGGATTGGGAGGCCCTCATGCCCCCCCCCCCCAGGGGTGTGGCCGGCCACACTTGGGGCTTCACCTTGGAGCCCCTCTTGTTCCTTGGTTTCACTCTTATGCCCTTGAGGAAGGACTTCATTCATGTGCATTTTGGGTTTTTGTGTTAAACTACCCTACCCCTTGGGATTTCCTATAAATAGAGGTGGAGGGGCAGCCCTCCACACTCACTCTTTCTCACATACAAGTGCCATGCAGGATCTGGCCTCTCTCTCCCTCCCAGCGAAATAGTTTTGTAGAGCCGTAAGGCTGTCTGGGTTCCAGCAGGAACTAGTTCTGGACGGTGAAGCCCTGCCGGATAGATGACACCGTATGTGTGCAACTCTGTAGAGAGATCGTAGTTTCGGTCTTAGTTCGTGAGTGCCTCCCGAAGGGCTATATGTGTCACCATCCAAGTTTCGAAGGTCCTCCCGAAGGGCTGTCCGAGTGACCGTTCGAGTTTCGAAGGTCCTCCCGAAGGGCTGTCCGCGACACCGTCTGGGGGGTTGTTCGACCGTCTCCCGGAGGGCTGTCTGAGGAGCAAATGAGGGTATACATCCTCGCGGTTGGGAGGTTGAAATCCTAGCTGCGGGGATCTGCACCGCCGATCGTCATCGACTCTACTTCCCGCTGCGCTACGAGTCGGTAACGAAAAAGATCAAACCATGTGTGCAGTCTCCATAGTGGTCCCGGGCTGGTGCGTAGGTCGGAAATTTTTTGTTTTCTGTCGCGTTCCCCTTCAGTGGGATCAGAGCAGTGCTATGCGTAGATGCAGGTTGCGATCTAGAATACATAGAGATGTATGGGTATTGCATAATATAATTAGGTAGTAGATGAGATCTATTGCTGAAAATTATTTATGCGGGTGACAGATGAAATCTGTTACCCGACGTTCTTGTTGCTTCCCTAGAATTTGCGTTCGCTCAATCTCGAGACAGCATGGTGGAATTTGACAAAATTCTGGCAATCCGTGATCCTGATTGATCATGGAAGTGCTATCAGTTCTTTGGGTTCTGCCGTAGTCAAAAGAAAGATGAAATTCGCAGATGAAAGGGCATTGCAGATATGATCTGCACGAGGGTCATGCGTATGACGAAGTTTAGTATGGGGCTCGAGATTTAATTATCTCGTGTTTCATACACCCCGAGATGTTAATCTAGCAACTTGAATAATCATACTTGATGATAAAACGTTGCACTACAAAAAAAATACACTTTCGTGATGATACGTGTTTGTCACAGTAGGTCACGTTTTCTGTCATGCATGTACATCCATGATAAATTTATGACAGAATCAAGATAGTCATACCTGTGCTGTCGTAGAAGTGTTCCATGAAATTGCCAAAATTATCATCACGAAAGTGTCCACTTCCATGACGATAAATCGCGCGTCACAGAAGTGCTTTTGTCAAGGGTGACCGACACGTGGCATCCACCGTAACGGAACGCCGTTAAGCTATCGGGTCGGATTTTGGATCCGATAACCCGTTAACAGCCACGACCAATGCCGATTTTCCACGTGTAAAATTCTCATTGGCTGACGGATTCACGCGTCAGCTCCGTGTTGGCACAGGTGTCACTCATCCAACGGTCGAGATGGGCCTATGATATGTTGACACGTGGACCGGCCCAAAAGTGGCCCACAAATTTAAATGGGCCGGCCCAACCGAAGGCCCATAAGATTTAGCGGACCATAATGGGCCGGCCCAGCTAAAGGCCCACAAAATTTAGCGGACCATAATGGGCCGGCCCAGCTAAAGGCCCACACGATTTTGCAGACCATAATGGGCCGGCCCAGCTAAAGGCCCACAAGATTTTGCGGACCACAATGGGCCGGCCCAGCTAAAGGCCCACAAGATTCTAGAGACCATAATGGGCCGGCCCAGCTAAAGGCCCAACATTCTCTGTCAAATCGGCCCGTCAACGGCCTGTCCTAAACTTGTCATCAACGCGGCCCATGGTCACTTCTGGCCCGTTAACAGTCCGCTAAGTAATTGGGCCGAATTACGGCCCAGTGTATTTCCGGTCTCTTAAAGGTCCGGCTTCATTTGGGCCCATTTACAGGCCATCAAAACTTTCGGCCCATAAACGACCGTGAAGGATTTGGGTCATATTCAGCCATGTCTGACATTCGGCCTGTTAGAGGCCCACTATAGCTTTGGGCCACTTTCGGCCTGTTGTCATTTCGGCCTGTTAACGCCGGACGTAAACCATGGGCCATATGTGGCCCAACGTCATATCGGGCCCATTAACGGCCCATATAAAAATGACGATAATCTAGCCCGACCGAAGTTCCGGCCTGTTAAAGGCCCGTGTATTAGGTCAACGCATTTACGGCCCGTCCGAATCTCGGCCTGTCAAAGATCCGCATCGTAAATGGGCCACCATTTCGGCCTGCTAAGTCCAGTGGGTTATTTGGCACAATCAGGGCCCAATCTCACTTTCGGTCTATTAAAGGCCCATGTTTTTTATGGGCTCGAGATATTTACACCTGTAAACGGCCTATTTTTACTAAGGGCCCAAATTATGTTTAGGCCTGTTAAAGGCCCACTATGGGCACAAGCCTACCAGAAAAATATGAAAGCTTATGCTGATTTAGGCCCAGATATTTTTAGTGGGCTACATGCCAATTTCGGCCCGTAATCGGTTTTAGCCCAATTGGAATGGGCCCGACGAATGTTGGCATGTTGGGCTCCTACGAAGCTTTCGGTCGAATACATTACTAAGATAAACCTACACTATACAAAAATAGCATCGTAATTACTGCAGCCTGAGGCAGCATCATAAATGTTGTATCACAACAAAATAAATTCCAACCATACAACAAAAGGCCTGTTGGCATAAAGTTTACAGTCCTTCCAGATAAAAGCACCATCAGATGTATAGAAGCACAGATCATTTGACCTGAGTGCTAATGTTTCAGGCTGTAGAATCTGATGGAGCAGCACGATCTCCACCTTTTTTCCGCCATTGCTCTTGAACAACGAAGCGAATGTCTGATAGTCTGGTTTCAAAACCATTCATATCTTGACGACATTTCTCAACCACTATTCTTGTTTTCGAAACAACGTCCATTAGGGATTGGACTTGTGTCTGGAGCACAGATATATCACTCTGTCTAGCAGGAAGATTTTGTTCAGTAGGCGATTTGGACGAGGTTACCTTGACAACCAACCCAGAATTACGCAGGAAGGTGCTTTTTGCACTGTTAGTGGAGAGATACTGACGCACTGCAGCAAGAGGTGACATTGTGCCTGTAGTAGCCTCGTCACCTTCAGGTGGTTGTGGCTGTTCAATCATTTGTTCCATAGCTTCCTGAAAGTTTGAACTTGTAGATTAGTGTACCAGATAAGTTACTAATGAGACAAAAACAAACAAAGTAGGTTAAACGTTTATACATAACTTATTTTGGTGAACTACTGTAATACATTAGCATGTATTGTAGTGCCAACTACATAATAAAATCACTTTCGGAACATATGTCCATGTAGCATGCCTACTGTATTGTTTATTTCCTCACATTCGTTGACATCTAAGGATAAAGAGACATGGTTTAAAGTAGGATGAACATAGTATGACATCATTCATATCATGGGCAAACAGATATAAAACAAACAGGCTATTTTATCATTGTGTGCGCACGTGAACATAACAACTAGATTACAGATCAAGACCAAAAGAATATCCTTCATCTCTTTTAAACCATGTAAGGTGAAATGATACGTTAAGACAACTGTGAATAAAAGTGAACAGAGTAACTGACATTGGCTGCAAACCAAGTAGTTAAATGAACACATCACAGTACCAATCAGTTCAAGGCAGGAGGAGTAAGGACTTACAACAGCGGCTTGAACTGGTGTGCTCATGCCCTTCATCTTGCTGGTGTGGCAATCCTTGAAGATTTGCACTGCATTCGGTTCAGGTTCTTTTTGGTCCGCACGGGCTTTCCTCTGTATTTGGAACAAGTCAATATAGATACGATAATATGGCACAAAAAAAAGAAGGAAGTAGCATCTATTTACAAGAGCCTCGCAGTGTGCAATATAGCTACGAGATCCTGTTGTCTGTTGGAATTTCACTTTAGAACGGTTGGTTTTGTTCTTCAAACAGTTAGCCTAGAAGAAGATACACTTGTAAGGCACATACATAAATACAAGTTCAATATGTGGTCTGATCAAATACATATAGCCTACCTGATACTTTGGATCAGACCAGTGTTTAACGAGGGCTGTCCAGTCTTCATATGTAATATATTCCACTGGAGATGTTTGGGCGATTTCATTGTTGGCCTTGCCTTCAAAGTGAGATTTTCTAAGGTGGTACCGATACTGTCGCATAGCAGACTGAAAAACATGAGTGCATGCTTGTTTAGTTGCATCATCTTTCGGATCCAACTTGAACCTCATCTATTGAAAAAAGAATGTGAGTCTTATTAGGAGGAAGCTAGAAAGTATGGGACAGAGCAAGACAATATTACTAATTGCGATGAATAACATTACTTACGGATAAATGGTCAAGGAAGGTGTTAAACTGGGTATTGTCTTTCTCATTCCTGTACTGGATCCACGTTGGGAGGATACGTGCATGACACCTAACGGCAACGGCTGCCTCTGATACTAACTTGGCTGACTCTGTAGCATCACGTGGCCTTTTTAAACCTGCCTCAGAATGGATCTCCATTCTTCCTCCTTTAGATTTTGTTAATCTGTCAAGCATTATCCCTGATGTCTGTTTCCGCTTGCGCCGTGGTGCTAGTTCAACAACGAATATGGAAAGTGTTAGTGTACATCAAACTGTGAGAGTACATATAAAGGAGCATGCAACTGCAACTTGACTCGGTCAGGTACCGTCTTGGTGTTGATGCTCATGAGGTTCATCTGATCTTGCCAAGTCTTGTTGTGTCAGAAGTGCTTCGGAAGTAGTGTTAGGTGTGAAGGCAGCTTGGGAACTGGCCAGTTTCGGAGCAAACGAACGAGTAACTAGTTGAGATGCTGGCACAGTTGAAGCGGATGCTGCAGCTGGTGGAGCAGGTGATACTGTGTTTGTAGATTTAGCCGGTGGACTTGGACCTTCTACTGCACTATAAGTACCAGCAGAATCTCGACGGCAGAACCTTTTCCGTTTCACCCGACGAGTAACAGCACTCCCTACTATATTATTTTTCTTGCTCTTTTTTACTTTGCCATGTCAAGCTGTACCCACAACACAAAAGAATAAAATCACTCTTCAGAACTCATTGATGCATGAAACAGACAAGCAATACTTTGATGTAAGACAACCGTACGAGGATGGAATATGTAAAAAAAACAGGACGGCATGACATATTCACAGCTACGATGTGCAAACTAAGCAGAAGGATTTTCAAGAAAATAGAAGTAATGCAAGCTAGACACCATATGAAAGATGCAACCAATATTACTCTGCCAAGTTAAAAGTGTCTTGTCATAAGTGGCAATTCGAAAAATTAGAAGCAGTACAACGTAGAAATCAATACAAGATGCAACCACTATCAAACTGCCATGTTAAAAGCGTCCAATCATGAGTGACTGGTGCGGGATACACAACAGCAGTACTTTGATGTAAGAACATGGTATGATAGATAGATGCAGTGTATTCTAGACACAGAAAGCCATGTCATATGCACATGTATAACGTATGAACTCAGCACGTGCAACTTAATCAAAATAGAAGAAATACAGGCTAGACAACATATGCAACATGAAACCAATTATCACACTGTCAACTTAGAGCAAGCACCTGCGATGATGGAGTATGGGAGATGAACTCATCATGTAGACTTGGGACTTCAACTTCATTAGTAGTAGCAGTGGCAAATCTAGAGAGTCTCTATTTGCGTCGGTCCGGAGGACCACCAACATCCCCTAACTTACTCTTTTCCTTCCTATTTTCTGATATTGCCTTATGAAGTCAAAACCACAAGAAGATGAATAAAATTAGCTCTGCATAACTGGTTGATGCATGATACAGACGAACACTACTTTGATGTAAGGCAAGCGCAGGATAGGAGGATGGAATATATACAAAAAAGACAGTGTTTCATATTCACACGTACGATAGGAGGATGGAATATGTATGAAAAAATAGTAAGCGGAAGGCATTTCAACAAAATTAGAAGAAATGAAAGCTAGGCACCATATGAACATGCAACCAATATCACTCTATCAGGTAAAAAGTGTCTCGTCGTAAGTGCCATTTCAAGAAATTAGAAGCAGTACAAGCTAGAAGACAATGCAAGATGCAACCTACATCACAGTCCCAAGTTAAATGTGTCTTATGGGTAAGTGATCGTTGCAGGTATAAGTTGTAAGCTACGCAGATGCAATTCAACATAATCAGAAACAATACAAACTAGACATCATACGGAAAACGCAACCACGTATAACAGTTCCAAGTAAGAGCAAGCACCTGTGATGGTGGAGTAGGGGAGATGTGCTCATCATGTACACGTATGTTCTAGAAACAGGAACACGTGTCATATTCACAGGAATTATGTGTAAAGTAAGCAGATGCAATTCAAGTTAGAAGCAATACAAGCTAGACATCATACGCAACATGCAACCACATATAATAGTGTCAAGTTAGAGCAAGCACCTGTGATGGTGGAGTAGGGGAGATGTGCTCATCATCTACACAGCTACGTTGACTGTCCAGCCTTGTGTTGTCTTGCGAATCTTGTTGGGAGGATGGCGGAGTAGAATCTGTAGAGACCCCCTGTTTGAGTTGCTCCGAAGGACCACCATCATCCACTGTCGGACTAATTTCCTTCAGTTGTAATGATTTTGCATTGTGAAGTCAAACCGATAAGAAAAAGGAATAAAATTCGCTCTTCAGAACTCATTCATGCATGATACTGACGAACACTACTCGGATGAAAGGCAAACACATGATGCGAGGATGGAATATGTATGAAAAACAGGATGGTGTGACATATTCACACCTATGATGTGGTAACTAAGCAGAAGGCATTTCAACAAATTAGAAGCACTGCAAGCTAGACACCATATGAAAGATGCAACCAATATCACTCTGCCAAGTTCAAACTGTATGGCGTTTCAACAAATTAGAAGCAGTACATGCTAGAAATCATATGCAAGACACAACCAATATCACAGTGGCGACTTAAAGGTGCCTTATCATAAGTGACTGATGCGGGATATGCAAGAATAGTAGTCTGATGTAGAAACAGGAACACATGTCATATTCACAGGCATTATGTGTAAAGTAAGCAGATGCAATTCAACAAAGTTAGAAGCAATACAAGCTAGACATCATACGGAACATGCAACCACATATAATAGTGCCAAGTTAGAGCAAGCACCTGTGATGGTGGAGTAGGGGAGATGTGCTCATCATCTGCACAGCTACGTTGACTGTCTAGCCTTGCGTTGTCGTGCGAATCTTGTTGGGAGGATGGCGGAGTAGAATCTGTAGAGAACCTCCGTTTCAGTTGCTCGGAAGGACCACCATCATCCAATGCCTTGCCAATTTTCTTCAGCTTTATTGATCTTGCATTGTGAGGTCATACCGACAAGAAAAAGGAATATCATTCGCTCTTCAGAACTCATTCATGCATGATACTGACGAACACTACTCTGATGAAAGGCAAAGTCATGATACGAGGATGGAATATGTACGAAAAAATGGACGGCTTGACATATTCACACCTATGATGTGGTAACTAAGCAGAAGGCACTTCAGCAAATTAGAAACACTGCAAGACACCATATGGAAGGTGCAATCAATATCACTCTGCCAAGTTAAAACTGTCTCGTCATAGGTGGCGTTCATCAAACTAGAAGCAATACATGCTAGAAATCATATTCAAGACGCAAACCAATATCACACTGCCAACTTAAAGGTGTCCCATCATAAGTGACTGATGCAGGATACACAAGAAGAGTAGTTTCATGTAAGAACATGGTGTGATAGACAGATATAGTATGTACCAAAAACAGGAAAGCGTGTCATATTCACATGTATCATGTGTAAGCTAAGCAGATGCAGTTTACACTAATTAGGAGCAATACGAGCTAGACACCATATGCAACATGCAACCAGATATCACACTGCCAAGTTAGAGCAAGCACCTTGGATGGTGGAGTAGGGGAGCGGAGACTTGGACCTTGTAATGCACTATCAGTACAAGGAGAATCGGTACAGATGCTCCGTTTACGTTGCTGCACAGGACCACCATCATCGCCTTCCTTACTCTTTTCCTTCCTCTTTCTTGATTTTGCCTTGTCAAGTCAAACCCACAAGAAAAAGGAATAAAATTTGCTCTTCAGAACTCATTGATGCATGATACTGACGAACACTACTTTCATGTAAGGCAGCCGCATGATAGGAGGATGGAATATGTATGAAAAACAGGACGGCGTGACATATTGACATGTATGATGTATAAAGTGTAAACTAAGCACAAGGTGCTTGAACTTGTTAGAATCGATGCAAGCTAGAAACCATATGAAAGATGAAACCAATATCACTCTGCCAAATTAAAAGGGTGCCCTAACAAATGTATTTGACCAAATTAGAAGCAATACATGGCAACAGGCAGGCTAGAAATAATATGCAATATGCAACAAATAAAGTTGACTCATCGTAAGTGATTGATGCAGGATACAGAAGAGAGGTAGTTTCATGTAAGAACAAGGTTAACACATAGATGTAGTGTGTACCAAAAATAGGAAGGCATGTCATATTCGCAGGTATAGTGTGTAAACTAAGCAGATGCAATTTACCCTAATTAGAAGCATTACAAGCTAGACACCGTATGCAACATGCAACCACATATCACACTGCGAAGTTAGAGCAAGCACCTGTGATGGTGGTGTAGGGGAAGTGCGGTCTTCGGGTACAGAGCTATGTTTAATATCTTCATTTAGGCTTGATGTTTCTTGAGAATCATGTGGAGAGGATGAAATTGCATTCTTTATAAGAGTATTGCATCTCATATTAACCCACGCGCGTGACTGTCTCATCATAAGCGATAGACGCAGGATACACAAGAACAGTAGTTTGATGTAAGAACATGGTGTGATAGGCAGATGTAGTATGTACCAAAAATAGGAAGGCGTGTCATATTCACATGTATAATGTGTAAGCTAAGGAGATGCAATTTAACAAATTAGGAGCATTGATGAGGGATACACAAGAAAAGTAGTTTGATGTAAGAACATGGTTAATAGAAAGACGTAGTATGTACCAAAAACAAGAAGGCATGTCATATTCACATGTATAATGTGTTAACTAAGCAGATGCAATTTACCCTAATTAGAAGCATTACAAGGTAGACACCATATGCAACATGCAACCACATATCACACTGCCAAGTAAGAGCAAGCACCTGCGATGGTGGTGTGGGGGAATTGCGGTGATCAACTAGAGAGCTATGTTGACTATCTTCATTTAGCCTTGCTGTTTCTTGAGAATCATGTGGGGAGGATGACACTGCACTCTTTAAACGAGTAGGGCGCCTCACAGTAACCCACTCGGGTGACTGTATCATCATAAGTGATTGACGAGGGATACAAAAGAGCGTTAGTTTGATGTACGAACATGGTTAATAGACATATGTAGTATGTATCAAAAACAGGAAGGCATGTCATTATCAAAGGTATAATGTGTAAAGTAAGCAGATGCAATTTAACCAAATTGTAAGCAATACAAGCTAGACACCATATGCAACATGCAACCACATTTGACAGCGCGAAGTTAAAGCAAGCACCTGGGATGGTTGTGTGTGGCAATTGAGATCATCAACTGCAGAGCTACGTTTACTGTCTCCAACTGCTGACACTGCACCCATTAGAGCGCTGAAACGCTTAGTGCTTATCTTCGAATTACACTGGAGCGACTTCTGTCTTTTCTTTTCTGCATTCATCAACACTGCGTCAGAGTCTGAAATACCCATGCATAAAAAAACAATAGTGTGAGTATGGGTGAAGTGTGTGCACAATTAGTATAGTGTAAAGGTAGCAGATAGCAGGTCGGTGAGAAATAAATGACGGGAGACATATGATAGCTCTACAACATGCATGGCACACTAAATTACTACAGGATTCTATGAAAATAACAGTCGACTGAAAGCAAATAGGTCAGTCCATTTTTTCTGCATCGTCCGATGTACAAAGAACGGGCAGATCGCCTTCATCTACCTCCAGCCAGTCAGTGTTGACGATCTTCCTCGAAACGCCAGCGACCACCGGCCCAGTATTCCTCCCCTGCCTGCGCCCTCCCCTCGACCTCACCGCACCGCCGTG
>NC_057811.1:452330533-452334215 GCF_018294505.1 Triticum aestivum | reverse complement strand
CGACCTCCAGATCGGGCGCAAGCAGCTCCTGCGCCCCACACCCCTATGATAGACACCGATGCGCCGCTTCCCCGGGGAACAGGCGGACTAGGTGCTCCGCGCGCCTAAGCGGGTGCTACTTCTTTTAATTGCGGTTCGACTGACCCTGAATTGAAATCCAGGCGGGCTACTGACCTCTAGCAAAGGTGAAATAGTAAAAGGGAGGAAACCTTGTGCATTTAGTATCACGAAGAAGATGCAGTAAGAAGCGCTCAACTAGTTTCTTTCGTGGGATGAATACGGTGTGAGCGGAGACGTAAGATTTGCACGAATAAGGGAAGAGGAGTACCTCTTTCTGCTGGCAGTGTTGTGTCCTCCTTCTGTTTTCCCGACGATCTTCTTGTTGTTCGTCGAAAACCAGAAGTTGTGGAGGACGGTGCAGCCTTGGACGAACCCATGGCCAAGTTGTTGAGTGTGGTGCGGTGGCCGTCTGTCGGCGGCGGGGAAGCAGATCCGAGGCGGCGAACGACGGCGTAGCGGGAACAGCTCCGGTGCGGTGGACGGTTGCGACAGTGGAGCCGCAGCAGTGAGGCGCAGGACGGCGTGGTCGGAGTGGTTCTGGTACGACGCACTCTGCCTCGGCTTCAGCTGCTAAGTCCTTGAGGGCGTTGCGGTTGCGGTTGCGTTGGACGACGACGCCGGGGTACCGGCTCCGGCGTGATGGAGGAGGGCGGCGGTGGATTGGCCGCTATGGGGTGGAGGACGGAGGAGGCTGGGGTTTCGCGGCTGGTGGAGAGGGCGTTTTCACGCCCATGGAGTATGAATGGGGAAATGGAGGGAGGCGGGGAACTAAGGGGGAACAATGTTTCGGTTTGAGACGCGCTTGTGTGAAATTTGGGGAAAGTTACAAACTTTGCCCCCATCTAAAATTTCGGACATATTGCGGGTTGGGGGTAGGACAGTCTTGTCAGGTGTCCCAATAGTGGGCGGGATAGATTTCGGCCGAGCGCATGGGTAGGCGCCCACGGCGTATGAATGCTTCTCGGAGGCGGTTGAGACTGGCGTCTTGGTGAAGTTACAAACCTACCCCGGTTTGTACCTTTGGACATCGGGACGATAGGCTATACGGGCCAGAGTCAGGACAGTAATTTCCTACCACCAAAACATTAGTCTCGCGCGGTTTCGGGTGACCAGAGGCCTATTTGGCGCTTCGTTCAATATTTGGGAGCAGAAGCATTAACGTTTTCGGTTCTCTTGAATTGAACTTTCAGGATTTGTCAAACTTCACAAATCTTTACTCTTGAAAATCCTAAAGGTACGATTATTTTGGAATGGAGGGGGTACATTTGAATATACATTGTGCACGAGTATATATTAAAAAATATGCAACTTACCTCAGTTCATGCATGGTTCCAGATATAATCTCCTTGGTTGCAAAAAAAAGTTAGATATGCGTATGAATATATATAGCATGTTCAAACTCACAACAAAGATTGATGCCCCCTTTTACATCTGATTTACAAATGCCATTATCTCGGGTTCAAATAGATGAATGCACTTCCTATGAATTCGAATCTTCGAAACCCCCTTTATGTTGAATTCGACATGTATTCTATTTCGTAGCTAGCAATTTGGAATGTATCCATGCAAGTGACAAATGTATAAAGTGCTCACACTAACAACATGGAGTGCACTAATTAATGTTTATATATGAATTGCAAAAGCATCCATTGCCTGTATTTCAAACCGCTCTCACTCTATGGATCGATAATATGAAATAAACACATGCACATGCTAGAATTCAATAGAGTATGGGTGTCTGATAGACCGATTTTCGTCCATACGCAATTTGCAAAATTCATGATCTCATCCAAAAATAATAATGCCATTTATATTTTAATTCAATGCGTAGAGCCGCCTTTTACACGTAGATGCACTATGCCTCGCCCCGTTCTCACAAACGCGTTATATATCTCTCTATCTAACGCATAAGTGCACACACTTTATATGCATCGGCATTTCTCTTTCACACATGCTCACAATCTCTCTCAGGGTGTCGGGGTGTCTCACGCACATGCTCTCTCTGTTTCTCTCTCTCTCTTTCTGACTACTATGTACCACTCTTTTCACTAATCTCAGTTGGAAAACACTATTTCTCTCACATGCATATATACACATGCACGGTCTCTACTAGCCCTCTATACGCACATATATGCGCCTACGTGTCTCCCGCACGCACATTATCTTTAGGCCTCTCTCGCACACATTGCCCCCCCGACACACCTCTCTCTTAGTAGTTGGCAGATATGATTTCATCATATCATTCGGTAGGATACCCCTGGCTGTTAGGCTGGACGGTAATACGAGTCAAAGTTTTACCCTAGTTCGTATTGGACCCTTGCAGTTGAAGAAAGAGCCTACTCCTGGTACTGTATATTAGTGAAAGGGGTGTGTACAAAGTACACGTGAATACCAGGCATTGTGCGTGTGTGTATACTATCGACGAACTAGCCCCCAAGCTTGTATAACATACTAAGGGCCTAGGGTTACAAATCATATATAGTCGGCTTATCACCAGTGGGGATAGAGTCCTCCGCGACTTTGGTAGCTTCGTGTTGTACGCCGAGTCCTCCACATGGGTCTTCGTATAACACGTCTCGGTCCAACCTATGTGTGGCGCAGGATGGAACCGACCCATGAGTCTTCATGTTGACCCACCACAACTAGAAATGATGTGTCCACCACACCACACACGCAATCGGCCACTAAGAAAATAAGCATATACAATAGTACAACGGTATCTAGCTCACGATACGTCTCCATATTTTGTTGATGACACTGACGGACTTTGCATTTGATGCGTGCTCCGTATTTTGTTGACGTCACTTACGGTCATTGTATTTGAAGCGAAAGCACGATATGGTCACTGGACTTCAGAATAAGCTCATCACGGTCACCACATACATTTTGTCGTGCTAACCAACATGTGGTTGGATGGTTAGAGGACAGTGGTTTCTCAAGCCCACCAAGGTTAAAGTCCCGGTGCTCGCATTTATCTTGTGTTAATTTCAGTATTTTCCGGCGATGTACGTTCAGTGGGAGGAGACGTTCCACTCGACTACGAGGCACCTATGGTGACTTTGTAAAATCTCAAGATCATATATGCTGGCCCACTCTCTCGAAGGTGCTCATAGGGGTAGGGTTCGCGTGTGTGCGCTTATAGCGGTGAGTGCTTGCACGTATATACGAGCCCTTGCGTCTGTACCGTGTTAAACAAATACATATCATGATTATACGGTCACTGGCTCACCCGTACAACTCCGTATTTTGTTGATGACACAATCAATTGACCAGTCAAACGTTCCACGCAGCACAACTAGTGTTGCACCATCGGGCGCGTAACCGTGGGGCCCACCTGTCAGCCCGTATATGAAAGAAAGAAATGGTAGTTTGAGTCTGTACTGTGTTAATAAAATAGGAGTACATTTTAGTGTGATCATACGGTCACTGGCTCACCATACAGATCCATAATTTGTTGATAACACGATCAATTGACCAGTCAAACGGTCCACATTCAGCAGCGCACATTACCATAGGGCCCACCCATCAGCGCGTATATGAAGGACAGAAATGGTAATAAGTTAGTGGTTGGTGGGTATTCGAAGTCGTGAGACCTCTTGTTGGCACTCACCGGCGGTTGGGA
>NC_057811.1:452310261-452330055 GCF_018294505.1 Triticum aestivum | reverse complement strand
GGACCGACGGTGGGGAGTGGTTTCGGGGAGGGCGGGCCGGCCACGGGCGGCGGGGGCTGGCGGTTCGGCCGGTGGTGGCTAGCGGCTCAGGGGGTGGAGTTTGATGATAAACTGGAGGCCCTTGATTTCGTATCCAACGGCTGGAAAATCTAATGACCAGAGATGAAAAAGGCAGTCGACTGACGTGTAGCCTCACCCCGCACGTACACATGCACGCGCGCAAGACATGCACGCATGTAGGCGTGCAACACTGACACATACACACGCACGCATGCTGGCGTGCAACACTGACACGTACACATGCACTCACGAACACATGCACGTACGCACCCATGCATGCAACACTGAAACGTACCCTTGCACGCACGCAACACTCGCACGCCTGCATGCACACAGCACACGACACAAGACACACGCTCAACCTATACGTGCATGCACCCTTTGTTAAGGACATGGATTGTTACGGGTATTAATCAATCTTATCTGTGATAAGCAGAACATTGATGTTTGCAGCGGTCTTTATGAATCACAACGTATCGAACGGGCTATCAACATAGTAGGCTTATCTACATGAAAAAGATAACGTCACACTCAATGAACAATCATCGGTTTATGAAATGCCCGCTTCTGACCACCCTGGCCCACCAAAGGTTCCTCTGCTATGCGCTGCCTGCGTTGGGTCACTGACATGCAGGCCATGCACCCAAAGAGCCCACACATCAGTGGAAGAACGGCGCGGTGTCCTAGGTCAGAGTCGAGGGCGCCACTCGCGGCACGCCCGGCTGAACACGCCTCTGTGCCGCATTCAAACGCCTCCATGAAACCCGCCCGTGTGGAAGCCGAGAAACCCACTCTGGACACACGTCCGTTCATGACCGGGCCGGCGTTAAACGCAACACCGGCCGAGCTCCTCCCGTCCGCCGTCTATTTAATCTCCTATTTAAACGAGGCCAAACGCCGGCCAAGAATCGCACAACTCCGCCGCTCCCCTATCTCCTCCACCATTTTGTCCACTCTTACAATGGCTTATGAAGAGTAGTTATTCCGCATCCAAGCCGGCTGGGTAGCCCTCCAGATACGAGCTATGCAGCTCGCTGATCCACCTCCCTCCCCTCGCCCGACGGAGCCAGTTGTCGCCCCAAGCCGACGCGCGGTTCAACAACTCGCCGCTGCAGGCCAGCTCGACGAGGAGCGGCGCACGGGCGTCGTTGCTGCCATCCACGCCGCCGCCTCGTACCGCGTCTCCCGTTTCTGTGGCCGAGACTCCCATGCCGGCGGCCGCGCCATGCAAGCAGCGATAGAAGCCGGGTGCGCGGAGAGCGACGAGTCGGTGGCCAGCGCCTCCGCGTCTGCCGCCATCATCGAGGAGAAGTAGAACACGGGAGGCCGCCGCCGCTTGGGTCCCATGAAGGCCACCGCGGAGGCGACGCCGGCGTACACAGCAGGTGTCTTGCTGGATCCTTTTGTTGTGAGGACCTTCATCGACCCCACATGGACTCCACGGAAGAGGGGAATGTTAGGATGAACTCGAGCCGGTGCCGGCCATGGCGAAGTAGTGGCCGGTGATGAACTCGAACCGGTGCCGGCCACCATCATCTTCGGCACCAGCCAATGATATCAGTTGGGCGGTGGGGAAGCGAGCCGTCCTTTGCGCTGAAGCATATACCTCCGGGGCTCCCGGCAGTCCGGTGATCGTGCTGCCGGACATGAGGAACACAAATCGATCGGCGGGCGACCATTTAGGCCAGGTATTATATACCTGTGCTGTCCAGAACTAGCACCGCGTAGTTCATTTGAATGTAATGAAATCCATCATGTTTGTATGAAAATCCGATATTTTATATGATTTCCGTCATTGTTTATATGAAATATCAGTTTGTCTACGTGTTTGCGTGAATTTCGTCCGGTTGGTTGAGTTGCTGTCATAATGTGTGCGGCTACGGTTGGATGGCGTAATTTGCGGGTCGCCGATCGGTCTGCGGGCGGCTCAGGCGGCGTTGTGGGACAAAAAAACACAGCTCGTGCGAGCTCGTCTCCAACGTGCGCGCTGGAGGATGCATGACAGCATGAGCACCCGAGCCATTCCTCGTTCATCGGTGGCAAAGGCACCGGTGGACAAAAGGGTCGCCAATATTTTGGCTACCCCGGGCAAGATCCAAACAGCCCCTCCCAACAGATTCAAATCCCTCGTTCGCCGTGGAATTTTGCCATGTGTTGTTTTCATGGACTAGCAAGATGCCCGTGCATTGCATGGAACATCAAGATGCATTTTTTTACAAACTCCCGCATGCATGCAAGGGATAATTAATGTCCTCCTTTGCTAGTACCACGAGGCAATCACCATTAATATTGCATCGATTAGTGTTAGTGGCCTTGTATATCTGCAAATTGTAATTTTGATAGTGGCCCCTTGTATATAAAAATGGAGGGAGAAAGATGAGATATAAGGTGAGGAGGAGTGGGGCGTGGTGGTGACTGGTGGTCGGACTGGGCGGAGGCATGGGGATGGACGACGCATTATGTCTAGGTTTGTATCTCTCTCACACACACACGTAGGTGGGGGACGTGCACGAAGAGAAGAGGTGCACGCACGGCGCACGTACTCCCGTCTCTTTCCAAACCACACCCGCGCGGGTACACGGTGGAGCTCATTTCTGTACGAAAAAGGCAGCCCACGTGGTAATTTGGCACGTGTACTGGTTGTCCACTTGGTGGAGGGAGGGTCGTCTACCACGGGTGAACAAACAAATTGCGACTTGACGCGTTATGTTAAATTAAAAAAAGAGGCAAACCATGTGGGGCCTACCTTAGAGGCAAGGCTCTATACACTGGAGTACTTTTGATGTGTCCCGTCAACTCGCAGAACGAGGAGAAGCTTGCTTAGTACGCCGTCTCCCCCGCCCACGGGCGTGGTGGCTCGCAGGATGAGGTGAAGCTTGCTTACGAGTAGTAGTAGTAGTAGTAGTACTACTACTACTGTACGCCTTTACGCCCGCTCCCTCGCCCACGCGCGCGGTGGCTCGCAGCACGAGGAGAAAATTTTACTACTCCCTCCGTTTACTCCTCGTCCCTACTACGTACTTTGGTTAGTACTCCCTCCATTTACTTATACAAGGCCACTATAAAAAAATACATTTTGCATCTATACAAGGCCACAAATAGTAATCGAGACAAAAGTTACTACTCCCTCCTTTCCAGTTTATGGCTCAATTTCAAAATCTCTCCAACCAAGGTAGACGGTGAGTGGTCGAATTAATTTCGTAGTTTGCACAAGTAATTAGTACGCTCATTTTTCTCAAGAAGTTATGTTTACCGAGGCATTAATTAGAACGAATGCATGAATGACCACTAAATGTCCATGAAGTTGTACATGCATTGGTTCGTTTCCTCTTGACACTGCTTGCGTCGGGTGATCTAACGCACCTCGAAATCCAACATGTAATGGTACTACTACTAGTATAGTAGAATTGAGACCTATCAAACGGAAAAACGAATGTTTTTTAGATGAGCCCTATAAACCCTAGTGGGTACGTACTCCGTAAAAACAGATTTTTCCAAAACTAAGTCGCTCCCTTTCATGAATTCTGTAGTATACTCCTCCGTCGACGCTCCCTTTCATGAATTCTGTACTTCCTGTCGCTGACATGTGGGACATATAGCAACCGGGTCGACGTGTCAAGCACCAAATAACAGTGCAGAACAGCAGGGGGACGCACCCCACTCGTACCGGCCCAGTAGTAGTAATGAGGAATGAGACGTCAAATCACAATGCCGCACCTTCCCAGATGAACGAAGCAACCATTATTTCACACTTCGGTTCGCCATCATCTCAAACCACGTAGTATTGCTTCTGTCTCAAGAGGGACACGCGCATCGCCTTGGTACATCATGACACGTGGGACCGCATGACAGGCCATGCTCCCCCGCCGATCGCTCGGTAAAATCACCTCATTTTTACTATACTTCCTCCGTATCGGTTTACTACATGGCATGCACGTCGTTCTAGGTTGAGAATTTAACTGGCTATATATGTGATGAACAGTACTCTAGCCTTTTAAAAAATGTATACTTTTGTACAGTAGTACTATCGATGGATTGCGCCATGGAGCAAAAATTGAAATTAAAAAAAAGGTGGTACATATAGAGAGCGTTCGTCGCCAAATTATGCATATAGTACTATTAAAAAAGCTAGTACGTGCTTAATTGGGGTGCTAAATTCTATTAAAGAAATACTAGTAGTATGTACATACTGAAGAGTTAAAGTAACGAGAAGAAACATAACATAGTTCTGCTGGGGGCTCAGCACAACACACCCCTCAAATTAAACTAAGCACACCTGAAATTAAACTATGCAACTAATCCTGTAGACACTGCATTAGAAGTTTAGAACCACCATGAGCAACGACACTGCCACCTTACTTGGAGTCCTCGTCCACGTCCTCGACTTCGTCCTTGTCCCTCTTCCTCTTGGCCGATACTTCTTTGCTTGAACCGCACACTTGGCTGTTGCTCTTCATCCAACCCTTGTAGATATTGAAACAAAGGTAGCCATCCATTGCAGCGTAGTGGATGTGGTCTATATCTAGCACATTCCGCTGCCATGCATGACGATGAAACGTGTAATGAGGTTTCTCCAGTTTACGGTACGAAGGATGAACCATGGCTCCTGCCAGGGTCAGCATTGAAGGCTGACGAGAGGGCACCAGCCGATTCTTCTGGAGGTCGAAGGGGTTGCCTACAATGAGGCCTATCCGACCCAGGACTTCTTTGTCGTTCTTAAAGCCTACAATAACGAATTTCACTATTTTGTCCTTCAGGAAGTTCTTAAAATCCTGGCACTCAACGTCGGCATGGCATATGTGGTAGACCAAGCAAATGTTATGTACGCAAACCTGGATCACGGCGGGGTTCTTCCTCTCTTCGTCCTTTAGATCCTTCTCTCGTCCCAGGACTGTGGTGTACTCAACATCTAGCCCAGCGACCCACTCATCATCTGAGTTTTCGAACATGCGTCTAAAGCGAGAAAGGCATCCTTTCACCGTCGCGGAAGAACGGGTGTAGATGACGTCGAACTCATCGCCGGTGATGGTTCTAACCTTGTACTCACCGCCGATCGTGGAGATTTGGGACGCCATGGATTTGGGAGGAGGGTTAGGATTAGTGGAACTGCCATAATGTGAATGGACGGGACGACTAGGAGCGAACCGCCGTAGTATTGAAGGACGCGCGGGGACGAGTAGGAGCGAACTGCTAGCGTGCGAACGGCAGGGTAGTGGCTTTCCATTCTCCCATGATACGGGCTTCCGAGAGCCCTTGGATCTAAGATCGAACGGTTGCATGGCGTGATTCTAGACCTATGGGTGAATATCCTATCCTGGAGGGTTATTCTGCAAATTTTCAGCAACTTAGCATGCGACCGTTTGATCTCAGATCCAAGGGCTGCCAGCAACCCGTATCATGGTAGCGCCTACCACGACCGTCGCGTCGCTCGCGCGGTCGCGCCCTTGGAGATTTAACATGGTGCGTTAGGCTATCTGATGTTGGCATGTCATACATAGTCATCACTTAGTCACTCATACTACAACAAGGTTGGCTATAAGTGTAATTTTTTTTACTCCTCTCTATCTCTTTCTTCGTACTCCCTCCGTCCCATAATATAAGAACGTTTTTGACACTAGTGTAGTGCCAAAAACGTTCTTATATAATGGGACACAGGGAGTACTAGTATTTATTGCATTTGCCAAGAAGTGACCTCTTCCAATGAAATGGTGTTGCTAAGTTTGCTTCATTTAATTGGCTATAGACTCAAAATTGTCTTTTCACCTAGGTACACGCGCTTAGCACCATTTCTTCCTTGGGTCACCAAACTAGTCTCTCTCTTCTTGATTAACTTGCCACATCAGACTTTATGCCTATGTGGCAAGCTTAAGCACCTGTAGGACCAAGTAAAAGTAAGTACAATAGTGCGCTTTACATGGCATTTTTGCATATGTGGAGGAAAGAGAGGCAAGGAAAAAGTGGAGAAGTGGGCTCTCATGCAAGAGCCAGCCTCTACTACATGGTGGAGCATTGGGAGAGGCACCTGTATGGAGGTGGTCAGGAATCGGGAGACTCACGCCGGTCGTAGCGCCGCAGTTAAAATGATAATGGCAAGTCAAATCACGGGGCCCCACCTGTCCAGCAGTAACTCGCTATCAAATCACACAGCCCTACGTTTGTAGCAGCCTACTCCCTCGTCTTCTCGTGTCTCTGTTGAACCGACTAGGCGGAACTGCCCCGCCTACCGCGCAGGAAAAGCCCCGCCCTCGACTTTTAAATACAACTACATCCGCTTAAGAATCCAATGATATACTTTTTGTGACATAGTAAATCATATTTAGTTAGTCAAATGGATGACCTAGAACTACGTGCAGGCCCTATAAACCGAGACGCCTAAAAATAAAAAAACCGAGACGGAGAGGGTAGTTCAGCACGTATCTTTTTAGATCAATATAGTCAGGATTCACCAAGGAGCAAAACCAAGTGGTAGGCTGCTCCTGTCGTGTTGGCGTAGCAACTCAAGCAGGGTCAGTCCGCACACGAAATGGCGACACACTTAACAGGACCCCTTTGGCCGACATGTGGCTCATCCACCGTCTTGTTCCACGTGCGATGCACCAAATTACAGTTCGGAGCAGCGGTTGGAATTGGAGGCACCCCGGTCGTAGCGCCGCAGTAGTAGAAAATGAGCGATGAGGGGTCAAATCACAAAGCCCCACCTTTCCTGCATTAAGCTGGACGGACGAAGCAACCATCATTTCACTCTAGGGCACAAGAGCATAAAGAAAAGAGAAAACAATGATGCGTGCGGCAGCTACCTAGGGCACCCTAGGGTAGGGGTCTCCACTACAGATCCTTTTTTTGAAAGCGCCTCCACTACAAATCGGCTTCTCCCTCGTCCTCTTGAAGAAAACCGATGATGAGTGCGGCGGTAGGGTTTGTAGGAGTACTACGGCGTGCGGGGCCACATCGTAGTAAACGGGTTCGAGTCGACGCCTTAAATATGTGTGGGCCGCTTGGTTTTACGGGAACGAGGCAGCATTTTGGGTTCGGGGACCAGTGGAGATATAGTACGTACAAAAAATTGTGGACGTAGGTTTGACCGAAAGGCAATGATGCATGGGCCCTGCATTTTGATATACCCGGGGCCGCGTGAAATTTGCTACTCTACTCAAAACTAGTAAGGTACACATGTATTGAACGCATGAGATTTCGAAACCAAATTACGAATAAATACACACTATAGCATGTAAAGATTTGAGTCATATATGCATTATGTAGATGTTCATTTAGTTCTTATAGTTCATCTCATTCAAAATCAATTAGTTTTATAAAAATGTTAACATTCATGGGATTGTGCATTGTAAATCATAAAGTAAAAAACAAATAATGGCAATTCATTTAGAAAAAAATAATAAATTATGATACATAAGATTCTAGAACAAAGGAGAAGTGCTTGTGTTTTGAGGTTTGTGCATTATGCTTAAGTTCAACCATGGAGTCTTCTAAATTGTACATGTGGCAGATCTGGTGGAATGTTGATGATATCCAACGGCCAGTAGTTCTCGGATTTGCCTATCTCTGCACTGTCGGGTTAGCTTCATCCAGCGACCATCTTTCAAAGTTATTGGCATACTATATAGTTCTTGTGCCATAGTTGCATGTTTTGGAAAAAAGCTACTAGTGGGTTGTACTATCTATTTAGGAATAGAAGATGTATACATGGAAGTTGTAGGGAAAGAGGTGACATGGAGCATCTCAATTCCTATGAGTAGGGATTGGAAAAGAGATGTCATTCGGTTCACATCATAGGAACTTTTCTATTGAATCTAGAGATGACATGTATCTCAATTCCTATGAGGAGGGATTAGAAAAGAGATGTAATTTGGTTCATATCATAGGAACTTTTCTATTGAATATACGCTAATGTTTATTTTCCTTTGAAATTAAGGGAGTATAGGAATCCATTCATATGAACCAAGTGGCTCTAAAGCTATAGAAATGATATCATGTTTATTTCCTTTGAAATGTGGAGTATATGAATCTATTCCTATGAACCAATTGGCTCTAAAGGAAAAATTCCTATAAAAATCATATCATATAGAGTTCCTATGATATTCCTCGACACTAAAGGATGCTTGAAATTGCTGCGGGTGATACGATGGTCTTTCTTTGTAGACTCCTCACCCATCTTTATAGTTACCTCTCGAAGATGAATGAAATGATATATACATGGTATTCTACATGTGCAATTTGGTACATGAAAACTCGGTAAAAGTTTGTGAGGTTCGAATTTTCAATAAAGCTATATGCACTACATTTCGGAACGGAGGGAGCATACGGCAGTTGCTAACACTCACGTGGAAGATTTGTGTGTAGGAGGAGTGGCTGTTCTGTTAAATGACATGGCAAAACTGACATTGTCGGATGCCGATCTAACGGTTCTTACGGCGTTCGTCAGGAAAAGGCTTGTGGCGAACGTTTGTCGAATAATGATTTACGGACACATGCATTGAATTGATACGTGCCCCCCTCTCTCTCACGCACACACACCCTCACGAGTCACGACTCTCCCGAGTCCTCTCGCAGACTCGACGTCGCACCCACCGTCTATCTGCAGGTAGACATCACGCACATATGTGCTCTTCACACCCTACCCTCAGAACTTCTAAAAAACAAAAGACGGTGCGCACATTTTATTTTAGCTCACACGTCACACACTTATACTATTACTCTTGCGGCGAACGTTCTTTGGGCATAGTATATTGTACTCTCACGAAGAGAAGCGGTGCACGCACGCACTAGTTCTCTCACACCCACTCGCGGGTACACGTAGGAGCGCATTTTTTTGAAGCTGGTACAACAAAATCACTCCACTATATATAAAAGCAGGAGCCTTAGCGCTTGCTTTACTAGGGTTCCTCTCGTTCACTCTCTCATGCTCTCCAGATCTAAGCAACACATAGGCGGCCACACTCTCTCTCAGCTCACGGCTGGTCACAAATCCGGCCGGACAACCTCGACCGGGGCAGGGGTGTAGGTGCATCGTTCACGCTGTCGTCGGCGGCGAGGGAGGAGACCAACGGCTGCCCGCGCGTCCCGATCGGCGGCCGTGCCGTTCTCTCCGAGAGAGTGCCGGCTCGGGAGGGCCTCCGACCCCTTCTTCCTCCCTGCGGTATTGTGGCCAAGATGCGGCCTCCCGACGCCGTCTTTGCCACATGCCGACGACCCTCAGGTATATATTCCTTCGAAACCTGCCTTGCTCTACTGCCCCAGCTCCCTTCGTGTGGATCCTTTTCTACTTCCGTCCGCTGTTCCAAAGCCACCTAGACTTCTACTATTATTAGAAGTAAAGCTAGTTCATACAGTCGACTCAAAGTGTTGGTTCAAACAGGGAAGAAAGTGGGAAAGCTGTAGCATGAATCTAGGACTTGGTTCTAAGAGGAAACGGGGGAAAGTAGTAATATCTGTCACTGTTTAAATAACCGTATTTTGTATTTGCGCAAACAGGGATGTCTGTCTCCGTATCGTTTCTATCCGCGCAATCAAAAGCACACACCTCAGTTTTAGTACAACTGCGCAAAATGAGATGGCTATCCCTCGTTGCCGTCGTCTAACCTCCCGTCTTCAAGGTATCCCTACATTGGTACTAGTAACTAAGGTAGAATGACCAACGCAATCCAAAAGAAGCTGATTCATACGTTTTACTTCCTGATTGCAGTGCAGGGACGAGCGAAAACAACTGCATCCTAGTCCGGAATGCACTTTCTACCAGTTCATCCATGGACCGAGGACTAGCTGGCACGGCTGCACGGTGGTTTTTTGGACAGGTGCGCGGACAAGAGGCATTGTGGTCTGCTTATTTCTGCAAATAGCGGTGCTTAAATTTAGTGGAATGCACAAGCATTTCAGCTGGTCAGTACACTGCATGGTTCAGTTCAGCATTCCAGCTGAGACCACAATTATAATTGGTTATTCTGGAATGAGAGAACCTAACCCTGAATGGTGGCAACAAGAAAAAACCAGAGTGAACTCCAGGAAATTTAAGCCTGCCGGGAGGCCCTTTGCTCAGAGAAGCCTTGCTTGTTTTTTCCTGATTTGTAAACCTTCTCACAACTTTGTCTTTTGCTGTGAACTAGTATATGTTTGTTATGTTTATGAATCATTGAGATGTATAAAATTGCTTAACTTATGCTTTTCAAGTTTTTTATGAAGACGAGTTTAATGTGAGTGTTCCACATGAGCGCTGGACTAGCGTGTGAACGTTTGGAATTTATTACATTGTGGCCTCAATTAACTGCATGAACCACTGTAACAAGATACATAGTTGATTATATGTCAGACAGCAGATTGTTGATTGTTAGCTGGTCGATAGCCTAGTGTTGAAGCGAGCTAAGCCAATGTGTTGTGTTTTGCACAACTGCTTACAAGTGGAGTAGCACCAACAGTGTTTACAAGTACTTATGTATATGTCGGCACACGGTTCTCAAATGAGTGCTCTATTTCATCAAAACACACATTGCTCGTATGATAAACCGTGACAACTTATGTCTTACCATGCCATATTCATGGAAAAACTAGTGAGGACACATCTGTTTCGGCAACAATTACGATGGTTCTCACATGATTCACGGGCACACAAAAGTAGCAGCAGTTCCCATAGACGGATTCAAACAGAGTACTAGCCCCAGAGGGGTCGATAACAGGCAAGGTTCGGATAATTAGACACAATCCAAACTACTATTAAACACTAGCTGGGGCAACTATTTCATGCCTCGATCTAATTTGGGTTGGATACAAGACGGACCTTGCCATGAACATCATCGAGGATGTCCCGCAGCAGCTCAATCCTGTGAACCTTCATGAAGACAACCTTGTGGCCTTGCCACTGATAAACTTGTTTGTGGAGGCATGCCACGTCATCTTCCTGCGTAAGCTTGACAAGAACAGTATGCCTCACAAACGAAGGAGTAGCTTTGAACTTCTTGTGCTTCAGTACACCCTGGACAACACGCCTGACAACAGTGAGGCTGGAATACAACTCTTCATTGGTATAACCGCAAATGGCTTCCAGGATCCAACAGCCTAAGAACTCTGTTTTCCCAGTGCGTATATTCAGGTCATCCGCCTCATAGCGAGTGACATGTACAACCACACAATCCTTGTCTGCATCAGGGCTCTAATTGAAACAGAAACAAATTCTGAATTACTTTTCAGTATAAGAAACACAAGTTATTTAAACCACTATGTATAGCATGGCATCGAAGCTAATAAAATTTTGCATTATTAATCACCACATACTTCCTTTTCTAAAAAAATCACCACATACTTAGATGAAAAACCACAATCGAGATCGGCAAAGAAGGAAATCACCTTGGGCAGCTCAGCGGGGGGGGACACATCCTCAAAGGGGGAAAACTGCTCCTGCAGTGCCACAGGGGCTGTAACCTCAAACGGGGCGTTGACCATCTCAGTAGTGGTCGTGAGCGTACCTGGGGTCAGCTCGGTGGTTGCCTCCATCTTCTTGGAGCCCTCTGTCTCGTGGGGATCAGCCTCCCGCGTCTGCTCCAATATCGGCAGATCTTTGCCTGGTTCTCCTTGGTCCATCATGAAACTGACGAATACTAGGAGACCACTGAAAGGAAAACACAATAGCAATGACAATGAAACAAAAAAGAGAGTGAGGATCAGTTACTGCTTTGCAAAAGTTCTTTTTTTCTCTGAACGAAAATATACCAACATCACGGATCCGCTTACCTCCCCTTCGTTCGGAGAGAAGAACAGTGGCAGATGCGAGTGTTGCCTTTCTTGAAGACGGTGAGGGAGAAGGATAGTCCGAGGGAGAAGGGGATTCAGCGAAGAGTGAAATGATGGTTGCTTCGTCCGTCAAATTTAGACTGCCGGGAGGTGGGGTTTTGTGATACGACGGCTCGTTACTGCCGCGCTACGACCGGGGTGACTCTCCGCCTGCATACTGCCTTCTAATTTGGTGGATGTCGTTTGGGCCCACGCGCTGCATGGCCCGCATGTTGGTGAACAAAAGTATAACAGCATTCAGTAGAGGGAGACGTTTCAATGACCTAGGAGGAGCCAGAAGCGGTAGAGTGTCTCCACTGTACTAGTAGTAATTGTTTTTCTGGGTAGCTGTAGAGTGTCTCCACTGTACTAGTAGTAATTGTTTCTCTGGGCCCAAGACAAAACAGCCCAACCACACTAGTAAATAGTAAAATCAATTCAAAAGCCCATCCACACTGGGTGCTCTTCTTCCTCCTCGCTCCCACCCACCTCACGTCAGCTCGCTCCACTCGTACCCCCAAATTCCTCACCTCACTCCTATAGAAAACCCCAGCTCCCCTTCTTCCTCACTCCTACAAAAACCCCCCAGCTCCCCTTCTTCTTCGCTCGCACTACAACTAGGCTCGTCATTCGTTACTCTGCTCAAATCCGTGAGCGCGACGCGACGCCCTCGAGGAAAATGGAGTCGGCTGACCCCAGCGCCAAGAATATGAGGCTCCCGCCAGCGGCGACGCCTGTTGTAGATCCCGCACCCGGCAGCGCGGGGAGAAGTGGCGACCCCGCCCCCACCAGATCCCAGGAACCCGTAGAATCTCGGGTGGACCGCATCAACGATCTCCCGGACGCCGTCCTTGGGGAGATCATCTCGCTTCTCCCCACCAAGGATTGCTGCCGCACCCAAGTCCTCTCAATTCGGTGGCGCCCTCTATGGCGCGCCGTGCCCCTTAATCTCGACTGTCGTCAGCTATCTCTCTTCAATGATTTTGAAATCCCCAGAGCCATCATCTCCTCCCACCAGGGCTCCGTTCAAAGCCTCTGCATCCCGTCATGCTACCTGAGCAAGCATACCATGCCCTGCACGGTGGACGCCTGGCTGAAATCCCCTGAATTCACAGAACTACAGCTGCTTGAGTTCTACTATTCCCCTGGAAATCACATACCGCATACCGAACACCATGAACTTGTGCCCTCAGCACCGATGTCCATCTCGCGGTTTTCATCCTCTCTCCACACCGCCACCTTTGTGCTGTGCTACCTACCAGACAATCTGGTACTAAACCTTTGATTCCCATTTCTCAAGAAACTTTCACTTGTGCGGGTTCGTATATCGGAGGCCTCATTGCACAGCATCATCCACTCCAGTTGCCCTGCGCTGGAGTGCTTGGTGCTTGTTTTCACAGTTAGAATCGGTTGTCTCCAAATAAAGTCGCCTAACCTTGTAAGAATTGGAATTTCTTTTGACGGAAGGCAGCTCATCATCCAGGATGCCCCTTCACTTCAAAGGTTGATCCTTGATTCTAGTTATTCACCGTTGCAAATAACCGTCCTCTCTGCGCCTAAACTGGAGACCTTGGGTGTAATACATGATCTCTGTGCTCATTTCAATATGGTGTTTGGCTCCATAGTTCTTCAGGTAATTTATATTATCATCTACACTTGTAACCATAAGCTGCATTTTAAATTTCTGCGCATAATTTATATATCATCTTGGAGTACACATTTTGTACTAATATTATGTTCTATGCTCAATGAAGAGTTTCTCCATGGATGGCCTATCAATGGTGTTGGATTCTGTCAAGATCTTATATATCCAAATGAATAGTTTTGATCTGAACAAGATTATTGGCTTGCTGCAATGCTTTCCATGTCTAGAGAAGTTGTATATAAAGGTGATAATTTCACGCACATTGGAAGCCCGCATATAGTGTACTAGAATTAACCGTTCAGCTGTTGCTCTTTCAACACTCTTCTTTTAGACCTTAATTGTTTTCAATCTTCATGTCTATTTAGGCAACAGGACGGGGTAAGAAAGTTATAACCAATCGGTGGATTCGTAAGCATCGGGATTTTCTCACTTCTCATGAGATTCGATTGAAGACAATAACGCTAGAACGATATGTAGCCAACCGTGCAAACACAAGATTTGTCACATTCTTCCTGCTGAATGCGAGGTTACTATTGTCCATCAGGCTTAAGTTTATCAGCAACATGGTTTTGACGGATGGGTATGTCGAAGAGCAAAAAAAGGAGTTTCAGGTGGGCAAAAGAGCTTCTGAACGTGCCGGGCTTCTATTTACAACATATTGTGGTCATAATCCAGTAAATTTTACGACCCAGGATGTTCATTCTATGGACCTGACCGATCCATTTGACTGTGACTGCCGAAAACAGTGCTGGAGTTAGATGTTGTTGCCCTTTTCAATCTGGTTTTTTTTGTAAACCTGATGAACAATTAACCCTCGTGCTTTTGTACAGTTTGTAAGCTGGAGTTAGATGTTCCTGCCCTTTTCAACTCGGCTGTGACTGTCATATTTTCTTTGAAACAAGGCAAATGGCTTGCCATTCGTTTAATTTGGAGTGAAATATTGTAACAAATCCCAACCAAGGGAAATAACATCACTCTCGCCGGCTGCTTGAGCTCACTGTGCATTACAGAAGCCAAGTGATTAGCCCCCACCAGCACCCAAAAACTTATTTCGAACTAGTACATCAAATGGGCTGTAAATTTTCATAGGAAAGGCTGCATGACCGTGACAGATTTGGATTCTGACATTTGGGACCCGCGAGGAAATAGCCTATCCAAGTTGGTGTCGACTTACTAGCCAGTCAATAAACGATTCTGCCTACCAGCCGTTGGATTGACATCCAACATCTATCGTGTATCTTCTATCTCTTGTCTTCTTCTTCCTCCAGCCGCCCAAACCAAACCACCCCGTCGGCTTCGCCTGCTCCCGCCTCCCATGGCTGGCTGCGCCTCCGCCGCCCTACCGTACGTACCCTCCAACGTTGGCCAGTCCCTCCCTCTATTCCCCCACACGTCCTGTTATTCTCCGGCGACGTCAGCCCCAACACGCACCCGCGCCCGAACCAGTCAACCCTCGTACTCCCCTCCGCCTGCGACTGGACCGGCGCATCTTCAACGGCTCCTGTTCGTTCCGTCCGAGGCCTCGCCGTCGTCCTCCGCCTTGCGGCCTTGGTTCGCTCGCCGTGCGCGGTGCGCCGCCCTCTTGCCTTGTCAACGTCGTCAACAACCGAGAGGAACAAGGAGATGATTGTACGTGGAGAGGATGACAGTAGGGACCCACCAGCGTCATGGCAGTACGCAAGCAAGTGCCTCTATAGTACAAGCCCAAAAATATGGTTCCTCCTAATGGTTGGACATCTGGGGCTCACGCCATTGTCAACGTAGTCAATAAACGAGAGAATTACACTACGAGCGGCTGACACCAGGGACCCAGCAAGTCGCGCAGTTTTTTTTGAGGAACAAGCAGTTGTTATTTATACTAGTTTTAGTGACGGATCAGGGTAACAACGGGGCTGTGCGGGGGCTGTGGCCCGTCTAGCCAGGGTTTTATTTATGTTTACCACATCATGAGCCCAGTTGTGTTTTTTTCTTGCTGAAAATGGCTAGCCCAGTTCTTTTTTTTTTAAGAAATACCCAAACAAGGCCTACTTGCTTTATCGGCCCTGCTGGGCTGCAAATCTTTCAAGACGAGGAGAGTTTCATTCGGTTTGCCCAGAAATGGGCTGTACATTTTTAAAACACATCAAATCGGGAATTAGTTTCAATTTTTTTCATTACAATATTTTAAATTCCATTGATTTTTATGCGTGGACAATTATTTGGATTTTATATTTATATAAATTATTTTTCAAAATAGTTTGAATGTGAATCGATATTTTTGGATTAAAAACAGTTGACCGCACTGAAATATGCAAAATTTCGTATACTTTTTAACCGTGGCCACAATATGGGGTGTAATGCTAACAAAAAGAAGATGGGCTCCAAAAAAATTCTTAAGAATTAGCAAATGGGTTGTGCATTATTAGAAATAATGGCAGATGGGATGTATGCTGTTTTCCACAGATTTGAGGCTGACTTGTGCGACTACTACAGGCTGACGCGTATGCTTTCATAAAAAAAAGGTTGACGCACACGCAACGCCCTGTCAACTTAGTCAACACACGAGAGCAGTGACTGTTGGATGTCCAACCAATGGCTGTCGTACTTCTTCAATCTCTGCTCTTCATGCTCCAGCCGCTCAAACAAGCGCCGGCGGGACTGCCTGCTCCCTCCTCCCGCGGCTGGCTATGCTGCCGCGCAGGCCTCACGGCCCCACCGTACTCCCATCGCTGGCCTAGCCATCCCTCTACTCACCCACACATGCTGTTATTCTCCGGCGACGGCAGACGAACCAGTAAACCCTCGTACTCCTCCGCGTGGGAAACAACTGCCGAGTATTCCCTGGCTCCGTGTCGTTCCCTTCCTAGGCCTCGCTGTCGTCCACTGCCCTGGTGCTCTCGGCGCATCCTGGTCAACGTGGTCAATGAACGACATCCATCGGAAGTGGATTGTACATGGAGAGGCTGACAGCTGGGTCCACGGCCGCACGCAAGGAAATGCCTCCTTATTACGCACAAAATAATGATTCCTCCACCTGACAGCTAGGACCCACAGGAAGGGCCTCTGTATTTTGCGAAAAAAACGTTCCCCCCGCTGACAGGTCAGACCCACCAGCTATATCTTCGCACGCAAGGAAGTGCCTCCTTATTACGCCCAAAAAAATGAATACCCCCTGCTAGCTGGGACCCACCATATTGTTGGGTTGACTTGTGGGCCTACTAAGTTGACGGGGACGGAGGGCTTTGTCAACTTAGTCAATACTCCAGTGACCGTATGATGTCCATCCAACGGCCATAGTGCTTCCTCAACCTCTGGTCTTCTTGCTCCAGCCGCCCAAAGCAGCGTCGGTCATGCCGCCTGCTCCTGCCTCCCGTGGCTGGCTGTGCTACCGCGGAGGCCTCACCGCCCCCATACTACTCCCACCACTGGCCAGGCCATCCCTCCACTCACCCACACCCCCTGTTATTCTGCAGCGACGGCAGCCTCACACCGCAGTCGAACCAGTGAACGCTCGTACTCCTCTCCGCGTGGGCATCCACTGCCGCGTCTTGCCTGGCTCCGCGTCGTCCCCTTCCTAGGCCTCGCCGTCGTCCACCGCCGTGGTGCTCTCGGTGCGGCGTGGTCAATGTGGTCAACGACCGACTTCCATCGGAAGAGTACTGTACGTGGAGAGGCTGACAGCTGGGTCCACGGCAGCCGCAAGGAAGTGCCTCCTTATTACGTGGAAAATAATTATTCCTCCACCTGACAGCGGGGACCCACCGGACGGGCCACCAGTATTTTGCGAAAAAAATCGTTTCCCCCTGACTGCTGGGACCCACCGGACGGGCCACCGTATTTTGCGAAAAAAACATTCCCCCCGCTGTCAGCTCGGACCCACCAGAAGTGCCTCCTTATTACGCAAAAAAAAATGAATACTCCCCCGGCTAGCTGGGACCCACCTTGGTGGGAGGCTGACTTGTGGGCCTACTAAGTTGACGGGGACGAAGGGCTTTGTCAACTTAGTCAATATGAACGATTCTAGCTCCAGTGACCATACGATGTCCATCCAACGGCCGTAGTGCTTCTTCAACCTCTGGTCTTCTTGCTCCAACCGCCCAAAGCAGCGCCGGTCGTGCCGCATGCTCCTGCCTCCCGTGGCCGGCTGTGCTGCCGCAGAGGCCTCACCGCCCCCTACTATTCCCACCGCTGGCCAGGCCCTGCGGCGACGGCAGCCTCACACCGCAGCCGAACCAGTGAACCCTCGTACTCCTCTCCGCGCGGGCTTCCACTGCCGCGTCTTCCCCGGCTCCGCATAGTCCCCTTCCTAGGCCTCGCCGTCGTCCACCGCCGTGGTGCTCTCCGCGCGGCGTGGTCAACGTGGTCAAGGAACGACTTCCATCGAAAGAATACTGTACGTGGAGAGGCTGACAGCTGGGTCCACGGCCACAGCCCAGTTTTTTTGTGATTTGCCAAGTAAGTCGCTTTGTCAGGCCTGTTGGGCTGCAAATCTTTCAAGACGAGGAGAGCTTTCATTCGGCTGGCCGAGAAAATGGCCCATCTGTAATGAGAAATGGGCTGTACATTTTTAAAACACATCAAACCGGCAATTAGTTTCAAATATCTTTTTTTTCATTTCAAGATTTTAAATTACATTAATTTTTATGCGGAGAATTTGTTGGATTTTATATTGATATACATTTATTTTTAAAATCAGTTTGAATGTGAGTCGAAATTTCGGGATTAAAAACAGTTCGGACCGCACCGAAATATGCAAAATTTCGTATAATTTTTTAACCGTGGCCACAATATGGGCTGTAATGCGACAAAAAGAATATGGGCTCCAAAAAAAACCTTAAGAATTAGCAAATGGGCTGTAAATTATTAGAAATAATGGCAGATGGGTTGTATGCTGTTTTCCACAGATTTGAGGCTTTCCTAAAAAAAGGTTGACGCACAAGCACTGACTGTTGGATGTCCATCCAACGGCCGTCGTGCTTCTTCAATCTCTGCTCTTCCTGCTCCAGCCACTCAAACAAGCGCCGGCGGGACTGCCTGCTCCCTCCTCCCCGCGGCCGGCTGTGCTACCCCGCAGGCCTCACCGCCCCACCGTACTCCCATCGCTGGCCTAGCCATCCCTCTACTCACCCACACCTGTTGTTATTCTCCGGCGACGGCAGACGAACCAGTAAACCCTCATACAATCGTACTCCCCTCCGTGTGGGAAACAACTGCCGAGTCTTCCCGGCCTCCGTGTCGTCCCCTTCCTAGGCCTCGCCATCGTCCACCGCCGTGGTGCTCTCGGCGCGGCGTGGTCAATGTGGTCAACGACCGACTTCCATCGGAAGAGTACTGTGCGTGGAGGCGCTGACAGCTGGGTCCACGGCCGCAGCAAGGAAGTGCCTCCTTATTACGCGCAAAATAATTATTCCTCCACCTGACAGCGGGGACCCACCGGACGGGCCACCATATTTCGCGAAAAAAAACGTTTCCCCCCTGACTGCTGGGACCCACCAGCTACACCTTCGCACGCAAGGAAGTGCGTCCGGGCAAAAAAACAAAACGATTCGCCCCCCTGACTGCTGGGACCCACCAGCTACATCTTCGCACGCAAGGAAGTGCCTGACAGTCGGGACCCACCTGGTCGAAGCGTACGTAGCGTTGTCATTCTAGTCGCGAATGTGTACGTACATATATACTGGTGGATGTAGAGGCGCGCACGTGTCGTAGTAGAGGCGCGCACGTAGCATGTACACGTACGTACAGCGGCCAGGGTGCAAGAAAGAAAATACGGCCACGTATGTGTACATACGGGCGGGGTCTCGAACGCCTACTCGTGCATACGTACGGCGAGGGCTCGTTGACATGGCTGGGTCAGAACGAAGAAACAGCGTCGTCGTCGTGTTCATGGGGAGGCAACGGAATGCGTCGTGTTCATGGGGAGGCCACGGAATGCGTCGTATTCATCGGGAGGCAACGGAACGCGTGGGAGCCAACCGGCTGGGTCGGAACGGAATGCGTGGTCGTGTTCATCGGGAGGGCTTGGATGGAACAGGCGATGGAAACGAGGCCTGGCGTACCGCAGAACGGAGGAAACGGCCTTGTGTTCGACCGGCTACGTTCAAAACGGGATCATGTTCATCGGGAGGGGTCTGGCGTACCGCAAAACGGACGAAACGGACCTTCTACGGTCGAAACGGGGGTCCTGTTGATCGGGAGGGGTGTGGCGTACCGCAAAACGGACGAAACGGACCTCCTACGGTCAAAACGGGGGTCATGTTGATCGGGAGGGGTGTGGCGTACCGCAAAACGGACGAAACGGACCTCCTACGGTCGAAACGGGGGTCATGTTCATC
>NC_057811.1:452204207-452309861 GCF_018294505.1 Triticum aestivum | reverse complement strand
CGGCTTCAGTTAGCAGCAGTAGCGAAGGAATCGCTCGATCGGGTCCAGTTAACAGCCATCGATCGATCGCTCGGGTTCAGTGACGCATAGCCTGCAGTGCAATCGCTCGGGTTCAGTTAGAGCCCAACGCCTCGCTCGGGTTCAGTTAGAGCCAATGCCTCGCACACACGCGCGTACGTGTACGAGAGAAACGCGCATCGCTCAGCCCCCGACCTCCCACCGTAACTGGGAACTCCCCGAAATTTTCCTCCCCCTCGCTTCTACCATGGTTTTTTCCGTCATGGACGGCCCAAAGAATGTCATGCAGCTGCGTCTCCGGCCCACCCAGGACAAAAAGCCCATTTTCTGTCATGATTTTTTGTCATAAAAGTAGGAGCCCACCACATCTATGATGATACCGGGTTTTGTCACAATTATCGTCATAGAAGTGTCATATGTATGACAGAAAAAAAATTCGTTCGGCCCAAAATGTCACGGATGTGTCTTTTTTTTGTAGTGTTGGTAGCTGCGGTTTAAGTCAAAACCTTAGAAGCCACGAAAAATAAAATTTTGCATAAACCGATTAGAGGCGTCTAACTTGGTTTTGCAGGATATGCATGTGATGTGGTATAGCAATGCTCATATTCAATTTGATTATGTATGAGATGACTATATGATGTAATTAACATGACCTGCGTGTCATGATTCGGCATGATGGCTGGAGCCATATGATTGTCACTTTAATGACCTGCGTGTCAACCTTAAGTAATGCACTTATTTTATTAGCTATAGAGATAGCAATATTATCTGGCGCATCAACAGGGTGGTGGCAATCTTCGTGAAGGTGAACACCGACGTGAATGCCGAAGACGAAGAAATGAAATACTTCTCCGTCAGAAAGGGCTATACCATATCATGCTATTATGAATTGCCTGAGATGTTTATCCCTTATGATGCACCCTTCTTGATTGCGCAGTAGTCGCTTTTTATTAGGGTGATCTCTCACTTAAACTATCAAAGTAGTTAGTGTTCACCCAAGTGTAGCACCGTCTGAAATTCGTATCTTTTCGGGGTGCGCCATGTACACATGAGCACGAACGAATCGAGAGGAATGAGGCGGGTGAGGTCAGACCTCGCAGCAAGATCACTTGGTTGTCTTTGACGTTCAGGCAGGAGAGTCCTGAGCTCGGAACACGCCCATCGAAAGATGAACAAGAATCACATAGAGATGTGATCAGCAAGTTGGCCTACCGATTGAAATTCGTGTCATCAGTGATGAACCCGTCAATGGCATCGAATAGAAATATGGATCTTGAATCACTCTAAATCAATTATGAGAGATATTGATTTGAGTGGGAGCGCACTGTTGAATTAACATGTTTAATTCTCAGTGCAATTAATTATGAACACTGTCTAAGTGTTTCTTGCAAAATAGTTGTAGAATAATGGCTCGCGTTTCCACCTTCCCTGTTAAAATTGAATAGCTGTTAAATATCTGGTTAAAACTTTACGTTTGGTAACGTAATATGAGGATTGTCCTCAAAAGTGCCGAGAAGGATTTTGCCCTATCGCATGCTTTCTGTATCCTCCCGCTAATGCTATGGATCATGTGACTCTCGTCCTTCGATCCAAAAGCTAGAATTCTGTTACGGTCAAGTGGAATATGTTTGCTTCCATGAAACCCAAACTTCGAAAGTTGGGATAGTTATATGATATTCATGGAACTGAAAATTATTTTCAGATACAAAAAAGCAATGTTTGTTTGCAAGTATTAGTAAAAGTGTTTACTATGCATTTGACTGTTGGGAAAGGGATCCAGAAGAACGCCTGTCATATAATGAAAGGTGAATAAAACAACAACTTAAAGAGAAAGGAAGTGTCCAAAGGGTGTTAGTATGACTTACACGCCTAGGAAGTCCGGGGCTAACACCACTCTTAAGTTGGGTGCTTCTTTTGCGAGTAGGAGAAATACTAAAAGTTAAACAGTTAGAAGTATAAAGGCAGAAAGAGAGATGACTAGAATATCCAGCTCATGTATGAATGTCATACAAGTTTTTGATGTATAGTAGGCTGGTCAAAGATATAGTTCTTGGGAATTATGGTTAAACATGTTAATCACTAATTCTTGGGTATTGTGAGTTAATCACAAAGATACCCGCTCGATTGCATTCTGTTGCGAATCAATGTATGAGCTACTATGGCCTAAAAAGACTAGCCAGAAATGAGGTTAAGGTATACACAGGGAACATAGTAAATGTTATTATACCTTCCATCGGTGTATTGCCATCTGTATTTATTTTCATAATTCATTTAGAGTTTTACAAACTCTAGCCCATTGCATAAGGTATCTTGCAAGAAGGTTGTTCATAAGAGAACTTTATATGTTCGATGTTATGAATAACACAAGGGCCATACTTTCATTATGAATGAGATGTATGTTATGAATATTGATAATAATACAATACCTCTGGGTTTACTTTCATAATTCATTTTAGAGTTTCTTACACTCTAGCCCATTGCATAATGTTTATTGCAAAAGGGTTGTTCATAAAGGAACAATTGTTGTTCAATATTATGAATAACATGAAGGGCCATGCTTCCATCCAAGATGGGATGTATGTTATGAATATTGATGGTAAAATGATACATCCATAACACTAACGCTAAATGTCGCAAGACTATGAGAATACCACACATGTGTGGAACTGCATTTGGTCACATTGGAGAAACCCGCATGGAAAAATTCCATTATGATGGATTTTGAAGTCGTTTGATTTTGAATCATCTGACACTTGCAACTTTCCTCCGAAAAGTGAAGTGACTGAAATACCGTTCACAGGCCATAAGGAACGAGCAACAAACTTATTGGTGATCATACATTTTGATGTGTGTAGTTCAATAAATGTTGTTGCAAGTAGTGGATTTATATATCTTCAGAAATGACTCAAGTAGATATATGGATATTTGCTTGATGAGACGTAAGTCTGGATCTTTTGAAATCATTTGAAAGGTTTTCAAAAATGAAGTAGAAGTTATTGTAACAAGGAAATTATGTTTCTACAATTTGATTGCAGAAAGGAATATCTGAGTTACAAGTTTAGCGAATGTCTGATGAGTTGTGAAAAGAGTTTCATAACTTACACCTTCCAGAACACCACTATGAGTGGAATGTATGTGAAGATGTAATCAAACCATTTATGACATGGTAAGGTCAAAGATGACATAAATAAATTTGCCATTATCCCTTTTAAAGTGATGCTTTAGAGACTGCGGCTTTTACACTGAAAAGAGCTACATCGGGTCTGTTGAAATGAAGCCATGGTATGGTACGCCCAACCATGTTATATCTTTTCTTAACATTTGGAATATGGGGCTTGTGTAAAAGGTTACAAACCTATTCCAAATAAGACAAGTGCTACTTTGTAGGTTATACCAAAATGTTGGGTATTCCTCCCTCACTATACAGAGGCAAATAGTTTTGCCGCGAAACGGTGTGCTTTTAAAGAGAATGGTTCTTTCAAAAAGGTGAGTGGAAGAATAGTGCAACTCGACGAGATAAACAGTATCTTCGTCATCAGATCAAAGGAAAGAGACCTTGGAAGTAATTCCAGAGTTTCCTACTGCGACTGATACGGAAGTCTCTACAATAAAATGTATGAACTTCGGTCGAACTTGCAGTTGAACCACGTAGGCATGGCTCGTGCAAACCTCTCAGGTGCGCAAACGAGATATTGTTGTTAGACCACATTATACCTACGATATACAAGGAAGCGTTGATGGGCCCTGACTCCGGAATTGGCTAAATGCCAATACAACCCGAGTTAGTTTCCATATAAGTGATTCAAGATTAAAACCTTGATACACCTTTCGGAAGACTTAGAGTCTAACGAATATTTATGGAACTTTAAACTGATATGGATAAAAATGTTTTATCCATAAAGCTCGACTTGTTGAAATAACAAGTTCAAGAGTTGACTACGATAAGGTTGTTTTCATCGTAGCGATGCTTAAAGTCGGTTCGGGTTGAACTAGCAATTAATACATATTTCAATCATGAGATATGAAACATGGATGACAATAGGATTTCCATCTGATGGAAATGAAACCAAGGACTTGCATGTGTTACAGTCCAAGGCATTTTGTCTATCCAGAGGATGCTAGTAAGGGTGCAAACTTCAGAGTTCCAGCGTTGGACAGAAGAGAGCAAAATGGAGTTGGAATCTTCGTGCTTTGATGAAATGGTCAAAGGGTTCTGACTTCATCAATGGGTAACGAAGATGCTTGTAATTCAAGAAAGTAAGTGGGAGTGTAATAATATTTCTAAAAACCTTGTGTGCTTGACACATTGTTAATTGGAAATAAATTTCTTGACACGAATTAGGACTTCATTTGAAATTGTTTTTGATGAAGTGCTTAGGCTAAATAGCCTCAATTTTAGGCATGATGATCTATGGAGATAGATTTACCTAATATGGCTAAGCAATGAATACATATTGACAAGGTGCTAAAACCTATTTAGCATTTAAAACGCCAAGGAGTGATTCTTGACTAAGTCACATGGAAAGAGTTTTTACAAGACTCGGTGTCCCAAAACACTGAGGAGTAAAATACATGATGGAGATTCCACACACCTTCGTGTTTTGGATTAATCATGTATTCCATGGTATGTAAAACAACCAGATATGTCCGATACTCCCAAGGTGTTGCGAGTATGGATACTAAAGTGATCAAAGTACTGATCGTGGGACAACAGTGAAAGATGTCATTGAGTACTAGAGTAAGTACTGATGATATGCTTTCTTGCAAGCGGAGATCATGAAGAGTTCGTTGTAAAATGTTACATCGATACAGTCTTCATCTTTTCTCCATGCGATTTTCGATTTAAGTTAAGGATTTTGTGTAATACACAATATGGTGGCACGGTAGTTGGAAATTGTTCCCAACAGGATACTATGGTGAATTCTATAACAAATGACTAAGTATGTTGACGCTTTAGAAGCGACAAAAGAAGATGTTGAATCATATAGTTCATTCATGAACTTAGTATGGTTCCAAGATGGCTTTTGTCAATGGGACACTACTGCAGGTAGTTGCTCCATAACTCAGTCTGAGGAATCCAGGTTCGACCTATGATTCACATACATACAACGCCAAGTCCACACAAAAAATGAATTTTGTGAAAGCATGAAAATGCGAGGATATGCAGAGATACACACGGAGCTGAAATTGTCAGATCCGATGGACATCAGGCTATACCACATGCGAAGCATTTTTTACACCAGTATGCCATAGGTGTAAAGTGCATTAGCATTAACTAGATTATTGACTCTAGTGCAAGTGGGAGTCTGTAGGAGATATGCCCTAGAGGCAATAATAAATGATATTATTTATCTCCGAGTTCATAATTATGTTTATGTTCCATGCTATAACTGCAATGATTCTCGAGTCTGCAATATCCATGAGGCTCGGAGGAAGACTCATATGCACGTGTGTAATAATAAATGGTAAGAAGTATTCCTAGTCAGGCCTCTAAGACTAGCTCAAGTGTTGCATGATGGTTCTGTTTTCCTGATCATGGGCATGTCTATGCCAGCAATTTTGAGGGCACAATGTTAAGAGAACATTTGTGTTGAATCGACCCGGATTGATGTTATGCTAAGAGATTCATTCGTCACAAGTTAATGGTGCATAACACAGAGATGGTTAACGTTTGCATGATTCCTTAGACCATGAGAGTATCGAGTTTCTTCATGCTTGCTTCATGAACTTTGGGGTTTGTTAAACGTCATCCGTAAATGGATGGCTATTACGGCGGCTTACGGGTTCATGGAAAAGTGTGTCAAGTAACTTGATAGCTCAAGATTGGGATTTGCTCCTCCGACGATGGAGAGATATTCTCGGGCCCTCTCGGTATTACAGTATCCATCATCGTCTGGCCAGACACAGTGTGATTTGATCACTGGGATGCCGGAACACGGAAACGAGAAAAGAGAACAAACCGGTAATGAGGTAACTTGCATGGTGGACAAATTGTTCATCCATGGGGATGCAACAAATCTCACCTCGGGTGTTTGTGACATATCGCGAAGGAACAGGAATAGCTCACTGCAACTGGAGGTTCACTCGAATATTCATTCGTGTGGGTATAGGGGTCAATATGGGTGTCCACGGCTCCGATGTTGATCATTGATCGGAAGGGGTTCCGGGTCATGTCTATACTTCACCAAACCTATAGGGTCACACGCTTAAGGGTCATCTATCTGCTGAATACTAGACAGGGAGTCTGAGAGAAAATCATCGAAAAAGTTTCGGACAGCGGAAAAGTTCCGCAGAGGGAGGTCACCGGATGAGTTTCGGTTAAACCGAAATAGTTGCCTCAGGGTATGCCATTAAGTCAAAATGGTTTCAGCACATGCCTGATAATTCTTGGAGGGTGCCAGAATCATTCTGGAAACTTTTTGGAATTTTCAGAAATAAAAACCGGAAATGTTCCGAAACTGCAGGAACCGGTTCAGATGCTTTTCGCAGATGAAAATCACTAAACTGGAATTGTTCCAGAACGCGTTGAAAATTATTATGGTGGGTACTGGAAATGTTCTAAGCCCACATAAATATTTTCATTTCGAACGGACGCTGAAAAATGTCGTCATGAATAGTGAAAGTGCTTTTTGGGATATTTTATGGAAAGCCACCTTTTGGGGCTTTGCCCAAAAGATCTAGGGATGACATGGATGGATTGGGAGGCCCTCATGGGGCCCCCCAAGGGGTGTGGCCGGCCACACTTGGGGCTCCACCTTGGAGCCCCTCTTGTTCCTTGGTTTCACTCTTATGCCCTTGAGGAAGGACTTCATTCATGTGCATTTTGGGTTTTGTGTTAAACTACCCTACCCCTTGGGATTTCCTATAAATAGAGGTGGAGGGGCAGCCCTCCACACTCACTCTTTCTCACATACAAGTGCCATGCATGATCTGGCTTCTCTCTCCCTCCCAGCGAAATAGTCTCGTAGAGCCGTAAGGCTGTCTGGGTTCCGGCAGGAACTAGTTCTGGACGGCAAATCCCTACCGGATAGATGACACCGTATGTGTGCAACTCTGTAGAGAGATCGTAGTTTCGATCTTAGTTCGTGAGTGCCTCCCTGAGGGCTGTCCGTGTGACCGTCCAAGTTTCGAAGGTCCTCCCGAAGGGCTGTTCGAGTGACCGTTCGAGTTTCGAAGGTCCTCCCGAAGGGCTGTCCGCGACACCGTCTGGGGGGCTGTTCGACCGTCTCCCGGAGGGCTGTCTGAGGTGGGAGGTTGAAAATCCTAGCTGCGGGGATCTGCATCGCCGATCGTCATCGACTCTACTTCCCGCTGCGCTACGAGTCGCTAACGAAAAAGATCTAACCATGTATGCAGTCTCCATAGTGGTCCTGGGCTGGTGCGTAGGTCGGAAAAAAAATTCTATCGCGTTCCCCTTCACCACCTCACTCTCCACTTCTGGAGGTGGTTGTAGACCTGAGTCGAGGTGACCTCATGTCCACAAAACTCGAACACTTGCTTTGCAACGGCGTTCAAGTGCACCTCCTTGAAGCCCTTGTCAGTCCTCACCCCACTAACTATGATCTCACACATCTTATTAAGCACAAAACTCAAGAGGAACGGCTGCCATTTCATGGAGTTCCCCCTGCCAACCTTCTTCTCCTTTGCAACTGCCTTTTGAGCAGCAGCATGAGCTACAACATTGGGCTGAGTCGGCACAAATGGGGGAACCGTAGGCGGCACCTTGAAAACGTCTAAATCAGGAGGCATTTGGTCGATGGTAGGTTGGGAGGCCTCGACGTAGGACGCCGGGAACTGGCTCTCAGACAGGACAATGGCCTGACTAAACTCTTGTGTGCTCATCTCCTACAAACGTAAGCGTCGTCAACACCAGAACACACTACACATCGACAATAGGAACTACCAGTAAACATGGATAGATCGTACTAGTAGTAACACATGCACACATGGATGATCTAGTTCAAGATAGCACTACCAAATCCATCAAAGCATACTACAACACAACACAACAAAACACATCACTAATCATGGACACATGGATGATCTAGTTCAACACTTGCACACTAGCATACCCCACATATAAGCATACTACCAATCCATCCATGACCACTAGCTATCAATCCTTGCCAGCATGGAAACAACTCCTAGCATGCTTCAAATCCATCACAACTAGCTACTAGTACATCACAGTCACACAGATCGGAAGATCTAACCCTACCACATGGAAAAATCTAGCTAGAACTGCTAGCGAGGAATGGGTGACTGAACTCACAAACTCCATCGAAGGAGCTGTGGAGGAGGCGCTGGACACAGTGGCGGATCTAGGATTTGAAGCTACCCGGGGCGGATTTTTAGAGGAAACTAAAAATTGAACCCACGCGGCAATCAAATGACACAATCAATAAAATTAATTGACCAAATTGAATGCGTTCAGGCAAGACGATTAACAAAATTAATTTTTAAAATTAGGTCTGTTCTCAAGAATTAGGTGAAAAATATACAACACAACAGAAAATTTATTTCTAATTTAGACTCCCGCTGGTTGAATCTTCCATTTTTTTCTATCCCAGGACATCTAATCTTTCAAGTTAGTTAGTCCCGGGAACAAGAAAAGTGCTGGAATTGGGAACGTCAAAGGCCCCATAGTGTAAACATAATAATGGGCTCAAATTTCAACTGGGCCTGGACCACCAATTTATGTGACATAATTGTTGTCCCATGTCATTAAACGAAACGGTATCCTCTCTCCCCTCGTCTTCTTGCTCCAGGCGACGCAAACATACAGACCTTAAAGAGGCTAAACTCAAATTGCTTTTCCTCTAGGTCGCTCTAGGGTTCCCCTGTTTCCCCTGGCGGCTGGTGCTAGCGTTCCAATCTACCCTACCAACTGAAATCTCACGTCAGATCGCGCCCTGTGGGCGACCTCGTCGTGATCACAATCTTCCGTGCTCCCCGAGTGAGTTTTTCTCATGGCGGGAATGAAGGCTAGTATGCCTCGTTCGGTGGCGTAATCTGGCAGCAGCGGGAACCAGGATTTCCGCGAATCCGATGCTATCCTTGAGGATCGGTTCCAGGGCCTGAACCTCCATGGTGAGGAAGAGGAGGACCTTGATCTCTCAGGCGAAGTTGAGGAATTAATCAAGGAGACACGCTGGATTGCAATATTCAGGGTCCATACACAAAGACCGTTCAGTCATGTTGCGCTCTTCAAGGCTATGCGTAATGATTGGGCTCCTACACAGGGAGTAATCTTCAAGAAGATGAACAGTAACTGTTTCCTTGCGCAATTCATGTGCTTGGGTGATTGGAATAGAGTGATGAACGGCGGCCCATGGCTGTTCCGGAATTCAGCGGTTCCGATTGAGGAATACGATGGTTTGACTAATGTCCAGGAATACAAGCTTGATCGTATACCTGTGTGGACAAGAATCATAGGGATACCAGATGGGTTGATGAAGAAGAAGGAGATCGCTGAGAAAATAGCTGCAAAAGTTGGGATTTTCCCTTTCAGAGTTATAGTCAATAAGGGCAGACTGAGCCCAACGGAGTACCTTCGTGCCTGCGCTTTTGTTATGCTTGACACGCCTTTAGTGCGTTTTGTTCCCTTAACTCTCAGGGAAAGCAAAAAGTACCTGATTGAATATGAAAAGCTTCCAGAATTTTGTTACTTTTGTGGATTGATAGGGCACACGGTCACTGAATGTGGAGATGGCATCCACAAGAAGGAGGACTGTGAGTGGGGAGATTGGCTTGAGGTGAATTTTGATACAAACCCAAGTCGAGGAGGTGGTAGTGCTGCTGGCCATGGTGACGGTCGGACAGGTAGAGGAGGAATGGACGGAGAGAGGCAGAACCCAGGAGAACCAAATGCAAAAGAGAAGGTGAACATGGATCTGGATCCGGAGGAATTTAGGAACTCTGGGGTGATGGTGCCTTTGGCACGCAAAAGGTTGATTGGCCAGGATGGTACTGTCATGTTGAGACCAGCAGGTTTAACACAGACCCCTCCCCGGGGTTTGTCAGTGATAAGGTGAATCTGATCAAAAACACCACAACTGAACCGGTTGATAAGAACCTGATGAGTACACCATAGAAAGTCCATGATCAGAAGAGACATAGGACTGATGCAAATGCAGCTGATGCAGTGACACAAACGGCGTCCTCCAGTGAGGCGGAGCGCCGAGCGCAATGAAAACCATTAGCTGGAACTGTCGCGGTATGGCCAGTGTCGTGGCAGAGAGGGCTCTTCTGGACATCCAGAAGCAGTGGGGGTCGGATGTTGTCTTTTTGTCTGAGACACATCTGAACAAAGTGAGGGCAAACAAACTAATGAGGAAGCTTAAGATGGATCATGTGGAGGTGGTGGAGAGTGTTGGTGCGAGTGGTGGTCTGATACTTTTTGGCGCAACCCGGTTGTGATCCATATAAAAGACAAGACGAAGAATTTCGTTGATGCAACAGTAGGTGCACCAACAGATGTAAAATGGAGGCTTACTGGGTTCTACGGTGAACCGAGATGGGAGGACAAGCACTTTTCGTGGGGTTACCTATGTGATCTGTTTCAGCAGGGACAACTTCCATGGGTGGTCGTTGGAGATTTCAACGAAATTCTATACTCGCATGAAAAGGAAGGAGGGGCTCCTAGGCCCGTTGGTATGATGCAGAATTTCAGAGATGCACTTGTGGATTGCGGACTAGAGGACATGGGTTTCACGGGGGCCAGTTTTCATGGAGAAGACGGCGGCTTCAGGAACGCCTTGACAAGGCAGTTTGTAATGGATTGTTCCCTGGGATGTTCCCTGACGCTCTTGTAACTAATGCCCCTCATATTAAATCTGATCATCGTCCGATCGTCTTGGACTTAGATGGCGATGTTGGCGTGGGGTAGCAAGTCCACAGCAACCACAAAAAATTCGAAGCAAGGTGGCTGAAGGAGGAAGAGGTGATGCAACGTGTAACAGAGCCATGGGAAAGAACGTGTAGTTCTGCATCACTTGCAGCACGCACAGCATCAGTCCACTTGGATTTACACAGGTGGGATCATGAGGTTCTGAAGGCGCCCCACCGGCGCCTGAGAGAGCTTAAGGGGGAGCTAGAGGCGTTGCGGTTGGGGCCGCTTACTGATGAGTCGGCAGACCGGCAACGCACTGTGTTAATTGAGCTTGAGAAGACAATGGAAAAGGAAGAAATATACTGGGTTCAACGAAGCAGGGCTAACTGGCTGAAGTTCGGTGATAGAAACACAAATTTCTTTAACAATTTTGCTACTGCCCGTAAAAAGAGGAGCTTCATACGTCGCTTGATGGATGAGAACGGCGATTGGAAGGAAGATAATGAAGCCATGGCGAACCTTATAGACACTTATTTTCAAAATTTATTCACTACCAAACTGGGATCTTCTTAATAAAGTTCAGCCGCGTGTTACTCCATACATGAATGAAGCCCTTTTGGCCCCATACACAGAGGAAGAGGTGAAAAGAGCGTTATTTAGCATCGGCGACTTGAAAGCGCCGGGGCCCGCTGGCTTACACGCGGTTTTCTACAAAAAATGCTGGCACCTGATTGGACCGGACCTAGTAAAGGAGGTGCTAGAGGCAGTGAATAGTGGTACTATACTAGAGGGGTGGAATACAACAACTATAGTCCTAATACCGAAAGTTGATAATCCTGAGAAGGTTGCCCAGTTCAGACCGATTAGCCTTTGTAATGTTGTTTACAAGGTGATCGCGGAAATGTTAGCAGCGAGATTAAAAAAAATTCTCCTAGATATAATTAGTGAGACCCAAAGTGCCTTTGTTCCAGGGAGAATTATCACGGACAACGTGATTGTGGTGTACGAGTGTTTGCACACGATGAAGAAGAAGAAGGGGAAAGTTGGGACATGTGCGGTGAAACTCGACATGCATAAAGCATATGACCGTGTTGAATGGGTCCTCCTCAAGGCAATATTGGGCAAATTGGGTTTTGATGATAGGTGGGTTGACCTAATAATGGCATGTGTTATGTCAGTGGAGTACAAAGTGAGATTCAATTCGAATGAAACGACACCATTCAGTCCCACTAGAGGATTAAGGCAAGGGGACCCCCTCTCCCCCTACTTATTTCTCTTATGTGCGGAAGGGCTTTCAAACTTGATCTCCTTTGAGGAAGTAATTGGTAATCTTAAGGGTGTTCAGGTGTTCCGCGATTCCCCTACTATCTCTCATTTGTTATTTGCTAATGACTCTTTGATTCTTATGAGGGCAGATTCTGAAAATGCAAATACTTTGAAAAGAATTCTAGATGATTACTGTTCAGCCTCGGGACAGATGGTGAGTGCTGCAAAGTCATCCATCTTTTTTAGCCCAAATACAAATGTTGATGACAAAGTGGAGGTATGTCAAACACTAGATATCATGACTGAGTCCCTATCAGATAAATACTTGGGCCTTCCGTCTATGATCGGAGTTGACCGAGTGGACTACTTTAAACATCTTATTGAGAGGATTCAGAAAATAATAAATGGATGGAAAGAGAGAACTTTATCTTATGGAGGCAAGGAAGCTTTGATTAAAGCGGTGGCCCAGGCCATCCCTACGTATGCGATGAGTGTGTTCAAATTCCCGAAGAAAATTTGCAAGGGGATCACTGATGCTATTTCACACTACTGGTGGGGTGATGGGAAAATGCAAAATGCATTGGTTCGCGTGGTGGAAAATGTGTATCCCAAAGGACAGGGGTGGAATGGGATTCCATGACATTCATAGCTTTAATCTGGCAATGCTGGCCAAACAGTGCTGGAGACTCATCGAGTATCATGATTCATTATGTGCTAGGGTACTTCGATCTAAATATTTCCCTTCCGGTGAGTTGCTAAACTGTGAACTCAAGAAGGGCTCTTCATTTGTATGGCAGAGCATCTGCGCAGGAGTGCAAACCTTTAAAAGGAAGTATTTGGAGAGTTGGCAACGGCCTGAAAATAAATATTTGGGATGATTGTTGGATCCCTAATAGCTCATCAAGGAAAATTATTACGCTCAAAGGAAACCGAGTTCTTACCAGAGTTCATGAATTGATTGATCCAGAAACAGGAGGCTGGGATGAGAGGCTGGTCAAGGATAATTTTTGGCCCATAGATGTTGATCGCATTATGCAGATTCCCCTACATCAGCAGGACACGGAGGACTATGTGTCATGGCATTTGACAAGATTAGGAGTTTTCAGTGTTCGCTCGGCCTATTACATGCAATGGGAGGAATCTTTTGCAAATCTGAGCCCGAACTTAAACATTTCAAATGGCTCTGTACCACATCCTATATGGAAGAAATTGTAAGGATTGAAATTACCAAGCAAGGTAAAGATTTTTCATCTGGAGATCACTACACAATGCTATTCCATGCTACGGCATCCTCGCTAACCTTCATATTTCGACGACGGCGCAATGCCCGGTCTGTAAGTTGCATGCGGAAGATATAGAACATGCCCTATTTGGTTGTGTCCGGGCAAAGGATATATGGTCTAACCTGGGTCTACATGAGATCATTTCAAATGCTAGACAGCCAGGGAGATCTGGTTCGGAGGTCCTTGAATTCCTCCTGTGTGACCCGGCGAACCAAAAAAATTATATGGATGTAGTTGAACAGCCGGACATGATTGCTACTGCCTCCTGGTCCATATGGTGGCAAAGACGTCTCATTGACAAGGACGAAGAAGTGTAGTCTACCCAAAGATCAACCCAGGTTTTATTGGCTACAGCCCTAAATTTTGTCCGAGCTGCTGGCAAACCAGCTACACTGCCTAGACTGAACCGATGGAATAGGCCTTTAGGCGGGCAGAGGGTTTTGAACGTGGACGCTTCTTTTCTGGAGGATGACCATTCTGGATCATGTGGGACTGTAATCCGAGACCACGCTGGTGCTTTTATTGCAGCTTCAACAGCGAAACTAGAACATGTTGCTGACGTGGTAACGGCAGAAGCGGTTGCTCTGGTTGTAGGACTGAAGCTTGCTCTCTCGATTGGTCTTAACACCGTTGTCGTTCGAATGGATAATCAGACTGTTGTGGATGCTATGAATCTCAACACAGGCCATTCTATGGTTGCTGGCCCAGTACTGGAAGAATGTCGACAGTTAAGTGATGAGTTCGGGAAGGTCTTTTTTGAATTTTGTAATAGAGAGTCGAATATGGTAGCTCATTCTTTAGCTCAACAGGGACGTGTTGATCCACCGTCTGTGTGATCGGACTCACCCCCTAGTTTTATCTCTCATTACCTTGCGGATGATGTAAGCATTATTTGATGTTAATAAAACCAGCCGTAAGGCCTTCCCGTCAAAAAAACATACAGACCTTAAAATGGAGCTTGCTCTCGCCCCCATGGTGGCTAAAGAAGTACTGGGGGTACCCTATGTTTCCAACTTTTACCCGGGGCGGCCGCCCCTACACGACCCCACGCTGGCGCCGCCCCTGGCTGGACACGTCGGAGAAGAGCAGCAGTCGATTCACCGACGCCGTCAACTGGTCTCCGGAGCAGTTGTGCCGCTTACCTTGATAACCCACAAGTATAGGGGATCGCAACAGTTTTCGAGGGTAGAGTATTCAACCCAAATTTATTGATTCTACACAAGGGGAGCCAAAGAATATTCCCAAGTATTAGCAGTTGAGTTGTCAATTCAACCACACCTGGAAAACTTAATATCTTCAGCGGAGTATTTAGTAGCAAAGTAGTATGGAAGTAACGGTAACGGTGGCAAAAGTAACAGTAGTAGTTTTGTAGTAATTGTAAAAGTGGCAACGGTAAAGTACTAAGCAAAGATCAATATGTGAAAAGCTCGTAGGCATTGGATCAGTGATGGATAATTATGTCGGATGCGATTCCTCATGCAACAGTTATAACATAGGGTGACACAGAACTAGCTCCAGTTCATCAATGTAATGTAGGCATGTATTCCGAATATAGTCATACGTGCTTATGGAAAAGAACTTGCATGACATCTTTTGTCCTACCCTCCCGTGGCAGCGGGGTCCTATTGGAAACTAAGGGATATTAAGGCCTTCTTTTAATAGAGTACCGGACCAAAGCATTAACACTTAGTGAATACATGAACTCCTCAAACTATGGTCATCACCGGGAGTGGTCCCGATTATTGTCACTTCGGGGTTACCGGATCATAACACATAGTAGGTGACTATTGACTTGCAAGATAGGATCAAGAACTCACATATATTCATGAAAACATAATAGGTTCAGGTCTGAAATCATGGCACTCGGGCCCTAGTGACAAGCATTAAGCATAGCAAAGTCATAGCAACATCAATCTCAGAACATAGTGGATACTAGGGATCAAACCCTAACAAAACTAACTCGATTACATGACAAATCTCATCCAACCCATCACCGTCCAGCAAGCCTACGATGGAATTACTCACGCACGGCGGTGAGCATCATGAAATTGATGATGGAGGAAGGTTGATGATGACGACGGCGACGGATTCCCCTCTCCGGAGCCCCGAACAGACTCCAGATCAGCCCTCCCGAGAGATATTAGGGCTTGGCGGCGGCTCCGTATCGTAAAACGCGATGAATCCTTCTCTCTGATTTTTTTTCTCCCCGAACGTGAATATATAGAGTTGGAGTTGAGGTCGGTGGAGCCTCAGGGGGGCCATGAGGCAGGGGGCGCGCCCCCACCCTCGTGGACAGGGTGTGGTCCCCCTGGTCTTGATTCTTTCGCCAGTATTTTTTATATATTCCAAAAATATTCTCCGTGAAGTTTCAGGTCATTCCGAGAACTTTTATTTCTGCACAAAAATAACACCATGGCAATTCTGCTGAAAACAGCGTCAGTCCGGGTTAGTTCCATTCAAATCATGCAAGTTAGAGTCCAAAACAAGGGCAAAAGTATTTGGAAAAGTAGATACGATGGAGACGTATCATACCTCGTCGTCGATGTGGAACCGCGTCGGCGGGAAAGCTCAAGAGAGATGAAATGGTGGCGGGAGCTTTGCCGCTGCGGTCACCCTGGCTATATAGGGCGATCGAATCAGCAGGCGTTGACGCGAAATCGTCCCGCCGCTTTTTTGGAGACACGCGCTAGCTCCCGCCATCTCCCTGCTCGCAGCTGGTCAGTGCCGCGTCCCCTTCTCTGCATCGCTCGAGCCGCTGGAAACTGCCGATTCGGCTATTCCTAGCGAGTCTGGCAGAGGACTGCTTTAAGGTTCATGTCGGCCAAGATTTTGATGTGAGCCAGGCAACCAAACAACCTGTTTTCTTCCCGAGCGGGCCTGGCTGCGCCTAATGCGAGCAACCAAATGCACCCCGAGCTGACTCCGCCTCCGCACGCCCTGGCAGGCCAGTAACTTAGGAGATACGTGAAAAAAAATGCCATCTTTGACATGATATTGCGGATTAGCCTCGATACAATTGAAGAAAAGAAATTTAAAATTAGCAATAAAGATGAACATTGTCATGATTGCCTCTATATGTTATGATCATTTTTTAAAATTGCACAAATACATTTTTACATTTCATGGATATTTGTTTAAACATGTGAATAGTTTTTAAATGCCATAAACTTTTTTTGAATGATATGATCATTTTTACAATTTATTATAGTTTTATGAACATTTAAAAAAAATCATGATCATACTTTAAAAGTGTGAATATTTTTTAAATACCATAAATATATACTTGAATTATACAAATATTTTAAAGAACCGCAATAATAAAGATTTACATTTCCATGAATTTTTTTAGAAAATTATTAGGTATGTGTCTGTGCGTTGCAATGGGGGAAATATTTATTAACACAATAACACAACCGCACAAGACAAATCTTGATGCAAATTAAATAAACAAAATAAAACTATTTTTGGTTATATAAAGCGTACTTTTTCTTTCATTTATGAAACTGGGAAAATAGGTATGTGCGTGTAATTGATTTGCTTTATTGGATTTCCAAAGATTAAAGATTGATTGAGTATTTAGTTGTCTACACACAGGAAATTCATTCTTATTCATTTATTTACCAAAGATGTCTGACCGGTATCAAGTTGGCGAAGTATCGAGTGAAAACGTCTGTTGACTGAAAACTGAAAACTATCTACGTGCGCCACTGGATCGAGGACCTACGGTACAGAAAAAAGGTGAAACAAACCAGCCACTTAACCCCAGTTTTGCAGCTAACCCCCTGCACTTACATCCTTTCTTGGTAACTATTCACCCAAAAAAAGGGGAAACGAATCGTGCTCTGTACAGCCGCCATGGAGTCTAGTTGTGCTCACCCAAAATTTGTGACAGATTAGATTTATAAAGGCTCTGTATTTCTAGTGGTCATTATCTCAATTGGTCTTACAGAGCAGGGCTGCTTAGCACCATAATCCCGGGATAGATTTTATTGCATCTTTCTACAGTTTGATATGATATCCTGATATCTTTCGATGAACAATCTTTTAAGTCAGCTACATACTCTGCAGCTGGCTTGCGACCATGCATGTTTTTTCTGATCGGCGGTCCGGGGGGGGGCCACCACGGCTCCTCTCTTCTCGAGAATCCATACATCCCTTATCAGTGTATGGAGAGCTATCTCTCGAGCACAGGTTGAGGTTCGTCTCTACTGATTGGACTTTACCGACTTCAGAAACCAGACAAGATTCTATACCGAGCTGACCTATCAACCAGACGGACTTGAACAACTGACCTGTCTGCTATTGTTATTGCCGGGCCTCCACCCCTGCAATAATGGTGCGGCTTAGGTCAACTAATACGAATAAGATACAGTTCACTCAACGATTGCCCTTGGGTCCCGAACTCCATATGGGGAAGGAACTGCGGTGAAAAGCATCCCTTTTGCTGCAAGTTCATGTGCAAGCTTTGTGTAATTGTGTTCAGGTTGTACTCTGTTTAGGCAGGATACTGCATCATATGAGTCGTGCTACAGTATAAACAGCCGCAGAAAAGCTTGAACCTGTCAGTTCTTTGAGGCCTGACGCCTGAGCCATTTCTCTGTGCCCTTGTTTCAATGGTCAATGAATCTTGGTTCTTACACTACGGCCTCAATTATATGCGCATCTTCACATTGAACCACACTCCACCACTACAACACTCAAAGATGGACACATAGCATCTCAATCCACTGCCGGCACAATTTATCTTTCTTTGATTGGCAAGCTGCTTTCTGTAGTAGTACACTCGAAGGCAATAAACTGATAGAACTTTCTGCACAAGTATTAGTTAGTTATATGGAGGTGTTTGGTTCAGAAACTGTAACGCAAATGGTAACGGAATCAGATTACGCCTGTAAAGGAAACGGAATGAGAAAAACTCAACTCTGTTTGTTTTGTGAATGTAACGGTATGCATATACACTACTTGTTTAGATATACTCCCTCCGTTCTAAATTACTCGTCGCAGAAATGGATGTATCTAGAATTAAAATACATCTAGATACATCCATACCTGTGACAAATAATTCGAAACGGAGGGGTACAAATTGAAGAAAAATTATCACAAGAACAACAGCCTTGCATCAGCGCGAACATTGCGATCACGGGAGCCAAATCCTGCGCTACCATGGACGGGACGGCGCCTCGCTGCTGTCCGCCGCGTACCGCTGCCCCACGGCCGCCACGTCATCCTTCTGGACCGCCGCCATGAACGGCTCGCGCGCCGGAGCCGCCGGACAGGTTGAGCAACACCGGTGCGTACAGCTTTCCGGCCGGCTCAGCTGCTCTCGCGCCCCACGCGAACCTGGGCGCCTCCGCCCCATGCCATCCCTATCGGAGATTTCGCCTGGATGGAGAGATTGATGAGGAGATGGTGGGGCAGAAGGCGAGAAGAAACACGAGATTCGGGGTGGGCGGTATCGGCCGTGACTAGCGATGTAATCGGATTACATGGAAACGGTTTACGGCCCACGTGAACCAAACACTTGTAACGTTTTCAAGTTACGGTGTAATCAGGTTACGGGCCAAAATTGATGAACCAAACACCTTCATGGACACCTAGAGATGGACACATAGGGCGTGTTTGGTTGCCCGCACCGAGCCTAACCAGGCCCGCGCAGGAAGGGAGAGGCCTGTTTGGTTGCCTGGTTTTTCTGTTGGGCCTGTATCGCATGCTTCTTAAAGCAGCCCAGAGCCTGGCTCGCTGGAAACCCTCGGATCGGCAGTTTCTCGCGAGCCACGCTGAGTGCAGCGCGAGGTCGCTGGGCGGGAGCGAGGCGCGGTCGAGGGGGATGGCGGGAGATGGAAATCTGGCGCGCCGCCCCGGCGCCAAATTCGCCTCACCCCCCTTTCACTCGCTCACCCATAGCCACTGCCCCCCTTTCTTCTCCACTGCCTCACCACCGGCGGCGGCTGTGATTTCAGATATGCGCTCTAGGCGGCGGCGGCGTTTGCGGCTGATCTGGTGCTCCCCTTGCTGTTGGCCACCGTTTGGTCGACCTACTCTGTGGCATGGCTCCCCCTACGCCGTCCTCGTCTCCGATGCCGGTAAGCAGCACCCCCTCCCCCTTTGTTAGCTCAGTGGTTAGGCCTTTAAGCTAGGTGCAGGATCGATTTCCCATTGAACGAACCGTCGATGTCGACTAGGTTATGGACGCACGGATGAGGCTGATAATCCAGGCAGCAGCACTGATTAGTGTGATTCAGGCATGGGTAATGTTCATGCACCAGAGAGCTGTTCGTCGAGCTGGGAGACCGTTGAGCCGCTATGGTCTATTGTTTCCCCGGGAACAGGAGAGGATCCAAAATCTGAACTACATCTACAACTGCAATGACGTTGAGGCTCTGTGGATGCTTAGAATGAAAAGAGCACCATTTGCCAGGCTTGTCGAGACCTTCAGGAGCAGGGGCCTGTTGCAAGATAGCATCAACACCAGTGTCGAAGAGCAAGTGGCCATGTTCCTCCATGTTGTTGGTCATAACCAGAGGTTCATGGTCATTCACAACACGTTCAGGAGGTCAATGGAGATCATCTCTAGGTACTTCAAGCAGGTGCTTTTTGCTGTTGGGGAGCTTAGAGGAGAGATGATCAGGAGACCATCTGGCCAGACTCCACCAAAGATTCGCGGAAGCCCAAGATGGTATCCATACTTCAAGGTGAGCATTGACAATATACATTTTTCATTGCTTGATATGCTTGTATTGTGCAAGTTCAGCACTAACACAGGCTAGTGATGCCATTTTCAGGACTGCATTGGGGCAATAGATGGTACTCATGTCACTGCCAGAGTTCCTAGGTCACAGTCTGCAGCATACGGGGGGAGGAAGCACTACACAAGCCAGAATGTGCTTGCTGCTGTTGACTTTGATCTGAGGTTCACATATGTGTTGGCTGGCTGGGAGCGGTCAGCGCATGATGCAAACATTCTCACTGACAGCATGAGTCGACCTGATGGGATCAACATCCCCGACGGCAAGTTCTACCTTAGAGATGCTGGCTATGCATGTCGGCCGGGTGTTCTTCCACCCTTCAGGAAAACCAGGTATCATCTCAACGAGTTCTCTGGTAGGAACTTTCCTAGGACTGCACAGGAGCTGCTTAATCTCAGACACTCCAACCTTAGAGTAACTGTTGAGAGGGCATTTGGAGCTCTGAAGAATAGGTTTAAGATCCTGGATCAGAAGCCATTCCACACATACCCCACTCAAGTTAAGTTAGTTCTTGCTTGTTGCATTCTGCATAACTGGATCCTCTAGTGGGGCTTTGATGAACACGTGTCTGAGGAGGAAGAGGTCGAGCCTGACGATGTTGTTAGCTCTGGCCATGGTGTGGAGGCATTTGACAATGACGGTTGGAAGAACAAAAGGTTGGAGTGGGCAGAGGCAATGTGGCTTAACAGAGGTCAGTGCAGGATTTGAAGAAGAGGAAGAAGAAACAGCAGCAGCAGAAGCACAGAAGAAGAGGAAGAAGCAGCAGCAGCAGAAGCAGAAGAGGAAGATGAAGAGGAAGAGGAAGCAGCAACACCGATGAACTATCCCCTATTTAGCCAATGGCTCTAAATAATTTGATCTGTCATTTGATTGTAGTTAGGATGAACTGTCATTGTTTAACTAGCTGGGACTATGTTCAGATTATGTGTGGTAAGGTCACAACTAGATAGAAGTGGTGACAACACCTTATGCAGGTTGCAACCAAACACCATGTCATATGTGCACCTAATGCAATGCGGGCAACCAAACGCTGGGTCAAAAATGTTTGTCTTATGCAACTAGGGGCATGCAGGCAACCAAACTATGTGCATCTGGGGGTTTTTTGGCCTGCATCCCCTCAAACCGGCTCAATAGAGCCAGGCTCGCCGGGCCAGGCTGAATCGGCAATGTAACCAAACACGCTCATAGCATCTCACCTTCTCCGGTGCATGTTCCCGCAAAAGAAATACACGACGTGTTTGTTTGTGACAAAAATCAGGGGTTTCCGATTGCAGCGATTTCAGAAAACGGAAGCCAGCGTTTGTTTCGCCCACGATGATTTTCATAGTCGTGCTTTCCGATACAGCGTTTCACAAAACCACGGGCTAGCCAAATAATTGGCGAAGATTTTTGGCACCCACAGATTGCGAAAAAGTTGGCAGGATTTGAACCAGCATGCTGTAGAGGGTGTGGGCACACCAAAATATTGGTAGCCATCCAAACGAGTACACAAGACTGGGTCAACACCAACTTTTTGGTAGGGCATCAATCTAAACAGCCCCTGTAACCGCCAAAATCTGACGGGACTAGAAACCAGAGCGCGGTGGCACGAACCAAACAAACCATGGATTGCGTACAAATAAACGGAAGCAGCGCTTCCCGATACGAGAAATCGAATACGTTACCAGGTCGGAACCAAACGCCGGAACCGAGCGTGTCGACGGATGCTTTTAGCTCAGGAACTAAAATATGCTCTGGTGTTAATTGAGCACAAAACACTGGGGCACACAGATGAACTTCTTGCTCTAGCGTTGCGAATCGGCGTGAACCCACTAGTTCGTCAAGCATATGGGCAAACGCAAGCACACATGAAGGTGGGGGGCTACCCCCCCCCCCCCCCCCCCCCCCTCCCCAAGCGGAAGGGCACTTCGCTGCGCCGATAATAATCTAAGATGATGTGCATCAACTTCTTGTTTTACCCAGCAACATGCATCAAATTTAGATATTTGGCACTAATAGAGGGTATTACAGAACAAAAGTGAAACTTTAGCATCATCATTTTGGCGGTAGGGTTTGCAAAATGTCTTCCTCAATTTTGGACATCCATTTACTAAGACATCATCATTGATCTGCAGGTCATGATGACAAGGCTACAGTGGTCTTTCGACCTATAAACCACACTCCATTTGATCAGCATGTACTTTTTCTTTTCACTATCTTCTTGTCAAAAGAATTTAAATCTTAAATAATTCAGCCTTTGCAACACCACTTTTGAAAGATGGAAAAAAACATACAAAGAATCATATTTGTCACGAGAATTGATCAAGACCACCACCCTTCAACAGAGAGCAACTTTCTTTTTCAACTGTTATTCCTCCGAGCGCTCCTTCACATGTTTTCACTCCAGGTTAGCCAGACACCGATAATGTATCAAAATTCTCAATTATTTAACTGAGATATGGCTTTCACACAAGAAAACAAGACAATTATCTTTAGTGGCTTCTTTAAAACAAAACAATTCTCTTTTATGAAAGTTAATATTCATAATATTCTCTTGCTAATGTTTGTTTCGCATACAAGTTTTATCTACATTCGTAATATTCCAGCAAACCGGCATAATTTAACCCTGCCGACCTATCTCGGTTAATCACGACATTAAACTAACAGGCCTGGTTACCATTAGTATAATAGCCCATACAAATATATGATCCTGGATTCCTGGGAACGACTGATCTGACTGACTGGAAGGCCAATCCATGTTCATATCTGCAAGTCCCTTCTGCAGCAGGGCTTAAGCCCGCAGCACGCCGCCCCATCCACTGAGAAATGCACCACCTCCTTGCCAACATGCTTCCGGGCCACCCCGTCGCCTCTCGGGCCCGACGCCCAGGCAGAGTACAGCGACTGGATGGCCTCCTCCGACAGCCCGTTCCGGCTGAGGTCGAGCACCCTCAGCTGCTTCGCCGAGACGAGGGCCTCCGCGAGCTCCTGGACAAACTGGCAGCCGGAATAGGAGTTTCGCTGGCAGGAGCTCGCGCAGCTCCTGGCAGGACCAGAAACTGTACGTCGGTCCTCGTTTGCTGCTTCGTCCTCACTGTCCGCCACCACCATCTTCTCCAGATCGACGTTTCCTGGAGCTACATTGTCGCCTGCTTCGGCGTTGTGGCCGTGTCTGTGCTCGGTGCCTGTCGACACATCCTGCATGTCCTCATCGAAGTGCAGTGTTCTCTCCAGTGCCAGGTTTGCATTCTCGGCCACGCTCAGCTCCTCCAGTTGATCATTCCCTGGAAGGACCAGAAGATTGTGAGTTTGGCGCAGAAGGCGTTGTTTAAGTATAACATGTAATTGTTCTGTTCCTCGCCTGCTAGTGCCTGAATAATTCGAGTAATGCCACCAAGCCCAAGATTGCATCTGTCGAGAGTGAGAGATCTAAGGCTGCACTGGGGATTTGCAAGTATTGCCCCAACAGCATCACATCCCTGCATTGTGCAACCTCGCAATGTTAAACAAACGATCATGGGGGCCAAAATCAGGTAGACCAAATTATCTGAGGATAGGAAGCGAACCTCCATGTTGATGTAATTTCCTCCGAGGTTCAAGTCAAGAATATTAATTCTAGAAAGATTTGTACAGATCTGTGAGAATTCAGGAGTTGTGAGCCCGCAGTTGGATAAATCCAACCTCATCAATTCTTGGGACGCACTAGATAATGCCTCGGTGAGCCTAATTGTTCCTCCCTGCAGAAAGAAATTCATCCATAAGGCATCATGTTCACTACAAGCTGTAAATACTGACCATATATGGAAAACAGACTCACAGGTCCAATGGAAGTTCCACCTAGCAGAAATCCAGATAGACTCGAGGATTGTGCAAGTAGACACAGTTTATCAACGATTAACTTGTTCAGTTTTATACCAGTTAGGCTTAGTTGTGAAAACCTGCAGTGATCAAATCCATAGCTGGTTTATTATTTCACCACAATTCATAGCTGTCAACAGTGATGGAACAATGTCTGCCAACCTTTTCAAAGAAGCCAGTTTGGAGAGAAGGTTAAGCATTGTGTTGCCAGAAATTGGATTGTTTTTTCCTGTCAAAGGTATGGAATTTTGAAGATGCCGACCGTTTATACATGAAGATGGCTAGTTATATACAACAGAGGCAACAAAGTACCTATCGAGAGATGTGAAAGGACCGAGCCTTCATGTAGTGCATCTGCCATTTTCTGAACTGTTCTTGATGTGATAGAACACTGCTCAACATCCAAGCTATATAGTGCTGTCACGAATGGAAACAAAACATGCATTCTATAAGAGGAAAGTAATGGTGTACACTGAGAAAAACAAGATGGCAAAAGCTCCCAAAGGTGCAAACAAAGGTCTGCTGTTGCAGATAAACACAAAAGGCCTATTGTTTCTGCAGCCCCATAAACATACAACGCACTTAATACTGGGTATTGAGACTCACACATACCTTTGCACTTTTGTAGGATTGTGAAAAGATAAGAGCTGCAACCATCTGTGAGGCGATTCCCAGCCAGATTAAGTACTTCCAGTCGTTCAGTCATAACAGCACACTCACAGATCTGTTCATCAGTAAATTATGGACCAAATATGAATTCAGAACTAACTGTCATTCCACTTTAATATCCAGGTTTCTGTGATAGGAAAAAACACCTGAAATAAAGCAGTTGGACCAAATCGATTGCAATGTAAATCCAGTGTCAAGCCACCATATGTTTGGGATGACGAAGTAAATATTTGTTGAAGGCTTTCAATTGTTTCGTTTCCTGCAATTCATACAAATGAATGCTTAATCAGTCTACGATGATCCTTTAAGGATAGTCTAGGGTGTACAGGTGACTAATGCAGCACACTCTGTGTCACAGAGCTAAAGGTGCTTTCCATTTACCTATTAAGTCTATAACTGTCTTTCTGCCAAACTCGTGATGCTTAAATTAAACACATACTGGAAATAAGCAGAGATACTGAAAAATGATACCTAGCATGTTATGAGAAAGATCCAACATGGCTATTGTTTTATGTGATCTTAGGGCTTCAAGAAGAGGTGAAATTGACAAATCTTGCAGTCCACAATCAGACAGAATGATTTCATCTTCAGAGACCTGTTGTTGGGAAACAGAAGGCCAGTAAAACATATTTAGCTTTGACAAGTTATTCAGACCTGATTTACGAAATTATAAATGAAAACAAGTAATATAAATCCAACAAACTTACTTCAAGATTATACAATTTTTTCAATAGCTTCTTATTTGGTGCTTCTGAGGACTTTGTGCAGAAATCAATGTACAATTTCATCAACCGCTTTGGCACCCAATCTTCATAAGAAATATGGACATTAGACTTTTAATAGAATAGATCGGCATGCAGCACAAGAAATTATACATGAAACCAAGCAGCTACAAGTGTTGAGTGAAATTTGTCTGTGTAGAGAGCGCACAGGTGAGCACAACGAGACCAACACAAGTCTTGCTTCAGCATTGAAAAAACACAAATATAAAGTAAAGCAAGTAGATGAATTTAATCAAACACTTGCTTTCAAGAAGAAACTCCGTCTATGTCTTTTAGGCACAGCCGGTCCCAAGCCCAGGTAAAGGAGGAGGGTTGTGATAGGCTTGGCGAGCCAACGTAAAAACTAGCCAGTCCCATGGGTATGAAACCTATTTGAGCGAGAGTAGTACTAGGATGTGTGACCTCTTGGGAAGTCCTCGTGAAAGGGTTTCATATATAAGGGTTGTGATAGGCTTGGCGAGCCAACATAAAAACTAGCCAGTCCTTTGGGTATGAAACCCATTTGGGCGAGAGTAGTACTAGGATGGGTGACCTCCTGGGAAGTCCTCATGAAAGGGTTTCATATCTAGCCTACCCCAACTTGTTTGGGACAAAAGGCTTAGAAGAAGAAGAAGAAGAAGAAGAAGAAGAAGAAGAAGACTTGCTTTTTTTTTGAACGGTCACCAGGGGGGAGAGGATCCCCACCTGAATATATTGCTCAAAAAGCTGCCAAAGCCAAGAGTCACCCCTTAAGCTTTGGCTGATCCAGTTTATAAGGAAAACCAGATCGAAAACCTAACAAGTTGACCCCGTTTATGAGGGAAACCGGGCCGAAAACCGTACATGTAACAAGGTTACAGAAGGAAAAAAAATTGACGCCTAGGAGAAGGCACGGCCTAGCTAGCAGGCAGAAAGACCAACACCACGAGAGACACAAGTAGATGAGGGGTGCTGTTGAGGGATCACAATACCAAGACTCTGCAAACAACCTAACGCACCACATCGGCGTGCGTACCGAGCCTCATGGCACAACAGAGGATCATCCATAATCAACGAGTGCCAAACCTTAACACGAACCTTGACTGGGAGATCCGCCACGGGCGGTCGAGACGATTAGCAGGTTGGGGAGGCATCATTGCGTCGTCATTGAGCAAAAGTGAACCGAGACAACACCAAGAGCCCGAAGCTCGCCGCAGCACAACGGCAACCATGGGAGGGTCTTGAGCATGCATAACAACAGGACGGAGACCACGCGAAGGACAGCCGAAGAGAAAACACATGAAGAAAAACACAGCGACATGGATGACGCACAAAATGATGGTCGAAGGCAGATGGATGGTGGCGAAGGGCTCGACAAGGAAGCAACACAACGGCAGCCATTGGAGGGTCTTGAGCAGGCATGACAACAGGAAGACTCACCACTGAAGGGCGGGTGTCGGATGGGTTGGAGGGGGGATGTCACGGAGTCATGAGCATAAAGCTCGCCGCACCACAACGGCAGCCATGGGGGGACTTGAGCATGCAGAGCAATATGGACGACCCACCGGACATTGGGCACGGGCAAATGGATCATGGCGAAGGGCGTGACAAAGATGCAATGTCGACGGCAATACGGGATGGACAGGGTGGAGATGAGCGGATTGACGCATGGACTCTTGCGCGACACCTTCAGGAAGGTTGAATGACGCCCACGGGCGCCATCATCGCAAGGCTTTCGCCCGAACCCACAACTGCACTGGGGCTCCACAGCAGCGCCTCCAAGAAGGAAAGCGGCGCCGAGAATGCGTCGCCGTTGCTGCCGCTAGCAAGGAGCTAGCGAAAGGATTTCTCCCGGAGACAGAGCAGACCAAGGTCTTGCGCAGACACCACACCAAATCCATCACGCAACAGAGCCAAAGGATGGGAGGGGTGGATGCATTTTTGGATTAGAGGATCCGGGGAAAACCTGGCGATGGCGCATCTGGGCGTGCAAGAGCATGCCGCACAGGAGCCAGGTGACTAGCCGAGGGCCACCCCGGCGCGGAACAGGTCCAGCGCACAGCCGATGGAGGCCCGACCGCGCCCGGAAGATGCAAATCCGCAGAGCTCCATGCAGAGCGGCGCCGTCGGTGCTCTCCGTGGAGCGAAGCGGAAGTGGGGGAAGCAGGTGGTGGAGGAGGGCGCAGGGGTTGTGGTCGTGGACGGAGGGATGGACAGATCCAGGCGATGACGCGACCGTCGCGAGCAACTCGATCTGAGCGCGGGGAGCAGGCCCGACGGCGGCCACCGAGGCTCGAAGCAGCGAGGGGGAGGTATGCGGGCCGTGCAAGTAGTCGAGTGCCCGCAGACCGAGCGGCCGCCGGCTGGAGGCCACCTGACGGCCACCACGAGCGAAGGCGGAGATGGGATGGAGGGGCGGAGAAGCACACGCGAACGGACTTGGATTTGGACAGGAGATGCGCCACCTGCTTTGAGGAGCCGCCTTCGCCGCCGCCGGCAGCCGTCGCCGGCGGCGGCGGCGAGGTTGTGGTGGTGGGGATCTGTGGCGGCTCAGAAGACTTGCTTTCAAGCAGAAGAGCTCAAAACTTCACAGTGAACCAAACCCTTTCCCTTACAAAAAAGGTTTAACTCATCAGCACTTTACATGTGTCAATGACAGACCAACGTGTCATAAGAAACAAACCCAGATTGAATGCTGCTGAGATTGCAATCAGAAACTTGGGAGTTAGGTAGGTGTCATTTTTTGCTACATTAAAATTTAACCAGTAGCATAACCAGCATAATTGTACATATATAAAATTTAAACTCCTATGAGCTAGTGCAGCACAACTACAGATACATTTTGAAACTTTGTGCAAATTGTGAGGGAGACTTCTGGACTTTAAATAAGCATCTGTTGTATTTGACAATTCAGATTATTTAGCATACAGAAAAATACATTCAGTAATTTCACATTCCCCGCTATTTTAGGCTATTAGCACGAAGAATATAGAACCAAACAACCATAATGTATTGTGCTCAGTTTACTTCAATCATCAAATGAGTGTCCCTTAAATACTTAATGCATATTCAACGCCAACAAAAAGGATGCCAAAATCAAAATGATGCTCATATGTCCTAGAGACATAAGACTCATGCAACTCATGCAACAACAGCAGTTCTATGAACAAAGTTGAGTACACTGAACCCATACCATCAACAAAAGCCTCAATGCACTTCTGTTCAGAAGCAAGTTGACCAATATAATCAATTGATTCTGCACCATCCAGTACATTCCCACAACACTTGAGCTCCCCAATAATAGGCAACAAGCCTACAAAGTAAGATAAATGTAAGTTCCAACAGAAAAGAAAGAAACAAGAGGTTGTTCCCTAGCAAATATGACACCATAAGAACCACAAGAACTAACCCACCGCAAACTGTCTCCTGTAACATATTAGGCACATACATAAATCTTGGATAAATAGCTAAGACATGGTATACACAGAGTTTATTCGCACGTACTGGAAAACATGTTACTAGGGAACAATAACTGTATTTCCAGATAAGCTGAACAGTTGATACAGTTCAAGAACTGAACAATCAGATATGCATTGCTGGACAAATGGGCCAAATATCACAACGCATGCATATAACAGATCAAGGAAGAACCGAAGAATGCATCGCCACACAAGGACATTCTACATTTCTTCAACAACACCACAAGATAACTAGATAAGAGTAATGGTAAAAGTTATGGAGATGGCTTCTCAAGTTCACATCCCTCCCTCTACCTCCAATATTTTCATAATGAGAATATTAAAGGCGAAGCCACTGGCATAGAAGATTGAATACAATTTCCATCACAGGAAATATTGCAAAAAAAAAAACCTTAATGGGCATACTGCATGACTTGTCGAAATTTAGAAAACAAGGGCAAACCTTTGGAGCTCTTTTCATCAGGAATCTGAAGGTGGTATACACATGCCACTTCAACTTTAAGAGACTCAATGTTAAAAGCAGCCTCACATATGCAAGCATTTAAATCCAAATACACCAGATGCTGACCAATTCTGAACGCCAAATGTTGCTGCAATTAAGGAACTCATCATATTTAATAATTTAAATCACAGACCACAACGAATATCCATAACTGGAGCAATTGTTGTACTCGCAAGTAACAGCGCTAAGAACTACATCTAGATCATTTCTAGATTTCGAATCGACACAAGTGGAATGTTTCAGATGATCTGAAAACAAATCCTAGATAAGCTCCAATGTGAATATGGGACACAGCTCGCTTCAACAAAAAAAGTGTTTTGACATGTAGGAACTGTACAGCACTGATACACATCGAGAGTAGTGTCAATCAAGGGTAGGTTCACATGTCAACTGCCTACCCTGTGATTGATATTTCTAAGTGTTCTGCAAATAGTAGCTTAAGACAAGTTTAACTTGCATTGAGTGTCTACAGTGGCGGAGCTACAGATATGCTGGGCGGGCCAGGCTAAAGGAAAGCCCAAAATGTTCTCACATGGCCCATTTTGCTCACGCTTCACTGATTTCTTCCTGGGCTGGGCTGGGCTGGCCATGGCCTTGTTTTACTTGCACAAAGCTCCGCCACTGAGTGTCTGGTTCATGCAACAAACAGAAAAGGAAAGTACGAACATATGGACATTCAAAAGTTAACGCTGGATGTCAGAAAATAAACGTTCCATTTGACATATGGATCCCTTCTAATGTATTTCACCACTCAATGACATCTAAAGTGGTGAAGTTACCAGCTGACAAAGGCATTATGGAATCTCCAAGTAACAAAAAGGATAGAGCAACGAAAAGCACAATCGCCATATGCTTTTCAGCGATCCTGGAAAGACTGAATTTGCAATAATACTTACATGATCAGCATCTGTGGATAGGAGGCCAACAGCATTTTGACCATGTGGTTGACTATGAGATGCAGGAGTACAAATTCTGGAACCACTTGCTACTGGCTTGGATGAAGACACCTTTCCTCCACTAGAAGCTCCAATTTCCAGTCCATCATTACCATGACCAGTGGGGCTACTTGATTTGAATGAGCATATACTTTCCTCAGCAGGGCAGGGTGTGCAGATACTGTACACATCCCTGGGTTCAGTAGGGTCTACCTGCAGATGAGTACTAGTTATCGCTCAAAAGAAATAAAAACAATCACCATCTCTTTAAGTTTTTACCAACATCTGATGGGATACATGGTAACGAACATATGTAAGAAAAACAATATCTCTCGACATATCAAGAATGTAAAATTATATAAATCTCAAGAGACAAGCTTTGTATAACCTGATTCCTGTTGTTTGCTCCATTTGCTATGTCCTCTGTTGGTCATAGAAAAATGTATGCAAAATAATTAGGAGACAGTTACCAGGCATTCCAAAAACTAAATGTGGACAATGCTCATAAGTCATGCACCTGATGTAGACAGACTATCTGTTCGATTAGTTCGCTTCTTTTTTGATTGATCAATTTCAGGACTCTCATCAGCTTCATCGTCTGATATAAACACACGGACACGTCTTTTACCAGACTGGTTACTGCATGATTTACTTAAAACTTCTCTAGTGCGCTCATCCATATCACATGATCTATCAACCTTCTTCTGGATGCTATGTATCTTGGATGCCTTCGTATTGGATGAGCTCCTACTTCTATGAACCAGTGAAGCAAGAACAACATGATCATCAGGTTCCTCAGAATATGTATTTGCAGCATGCCCATCACTGTCCTCTTGATCAAGCATTTTATCAGATGCATCACCACCTTCAGATTCAGTTTCTGAGCAATAATCACTTACAGTATCCCTTGCTCCGTGCTGATTCAATTTTTGCTTCAAGTTTTCTATTTTTTCATGTACCTTCCTGAAGAAAAAATAAATCCATTTTATGACAGGTCTGGATAAATTAGCTTTCTTCTATCCAACATCTGTACGTAACTTACTTGGCATCTTCTACACTATCAAATCTGACCATGTGACTGTAATGCATGTTCTCGAGGGCAGAAAGTTGCACATTTGGCAGATTCCCTTCCACAGCAATTCTGAATATCATTGAAATGCAAGTATCAGAATCTATAGGTGGAGGCAAAATGCAATGATGACCACATGCATTTCCAGACTTACCAGAACATATACCAGATAGATAATAGATCACATGTACACATACACAAGAGAACAACATGGCACAAAACTAGAACAACAGTATGGCATTGAAAATAATAATTACCACAGTACCCTAGCTAAGTAGCTATATAGATAAAAGGCACACGTTTAAACTTCCTTGGGCATTTTATACAGCACATGCTACAGGACGTATTATATTAGTCTATAATAGTCCACAGTTCTGGCCAGTTATGTTAATAATAAGACTTCAAAGTTGTTGTGTGGTGCCCTTGTAGGTCTGTCACTACAAGTCATTTTCTCAAAGCAAACTACACATGATTACAATGCCTTATGTAGGAGTATGTGTTTGAATGCTCAGCATCTTCGATGTATGTAAAAGGGTTGAGTTGTCTGACATGTGTTGGACATTGTACAACACTCATGCACAGCCTCGATTAGGATATATGGCTGCCACAGAATACTGGCACTCCAGATTCTTAACAGGCTTTCAAAATGGTGCCATTGTTCGTATATTCAGCAATAGGGTGTTTCAGTGGATCAAAACATGTTCGTAGATAAGCCACCCATGTCATGACCTATGTGCTCTTTGTAACCACTAAAATTTAATCCGCCATATTTCTACTTTGCAAGATTGCGAGTGTGTCTGAATAATTATTGTAGATAAGAAGGCACGGAGATATTACCTGTAGCCTTCTTCAAAAGCTTGCAACGCACCAGCCCAGTCACCACAAGAATCCAGAACATTACCAATGTTCACTTTTGCCAATGCTTGCCCCTGAAATTTCATGTATCCAAGGTGAGCAGGATATGGAACTGTTAGCACCAAGTAGAAGTTTGCAAACAGGAAGGTAGTTTTATTATTAGGTAGCAGGAATGCCAGCATAAACACAAATATAACTAAGGGAACATAAACTAACCTCTAAGTTTCCAATCGATCGATACATGTTCCAGCTTTTCATGTACCATTTACGAGCTTTGCCGAAGATTCTAAGCTTTTGGTATGATTCTCCTATGGACAAAAGAGCATCACTCTGTTTTTCCTTCTCGCGAAGTTCATTTGTTACTCTCTTTTTCGCTTTCGAAAATTCCTTGTGCTGGAAAGCAAATAATTTATATCAGAATTAAGACATGTGCTTATTTTCATCACACTGCCGCCTGATAATTAATGTTATTGGAGTATGCAGAGGCACACTAAGCATGTTTTGTTTTTCACCTTTGATTCATCAGAACTGTTTTTCAACTTCAGTTCTGAAATTTGAACCAAGATTTTGTTCACCAATTGAAAATAAACAAGAATTTATCAATCCCTGTTAGTCCTTAGTACAATGCAAAAACATGTAAAAATCTACATGCAGTTCAACAAGTGCCTGTACAAAATAGAGCCAAATAAATTCAGCATAACATGAATAGTTGGGACTCAGGAACATGGGCAGAATAATTCTGACAGGAGGCTTATAATAAAACATGGATATTTATTTTGACTTAAAGATAGCATCTAACAAGGTACTCTACCGTCATCCACAGGATTGGCCAAGTCAACCAAACCGTTAAAATTATGTCCAGTTATGCATAAATGTCAGAACAATACTGGAACATTTTTCTAAATAGAATTTAGCAGCAAAGAGAAATAAATCATAAACAGAAAACAGGTACAAGTTACAGCTAATACACTTACTTTTGACCATGCAGATATCATTCTTGCCTTTTCAATAAGATTATCCAGCCATGCATGCTGCTCACAGAGGAGTTTTCTCTCGTTCAATGTTCCACGAGCATTGGAAGTATCTCTGACAAGCTTTTTCAGTTTCTGCTCGTCTTTCTTCAACTCTTCAAGAACTTCAGCTGCTTTCATAACAGTTTCAATATTCTGATGAATTTGATCAACTAGTGCATCTTCATCTTCCAAACCCTTTGTTATTTGAAGGGCTCTTTCGTAGCAAAGTTTTGCATCATCATACTTTTGAATCCGAGAATGCAACTCCCCCAGATTTATAAATCCCTTTGCCTCACCTTGAATATGGTCTATGTTTCTACATATATCTATGTCCTTCTCAATATGAACCTTGGCTTTGTTCCAGTTGCGTAACTCAGTATAAACATTTCCTAGATTATGATGGAGCCTAGTGCGAGCATCATCATACTGATTTACCTCTTCTTCATCACAAATTTTCAAACCCTGGTTAAGTAGTTGCTCAGCTTCTTCAAAGTTATCAAGATCTAGTTCAAGCATGCCCAAATTATTGTATGAGTCAATGAGCTCCTTCAGGTGGGGTGATTTTCCAGACGGGGAATTCTCTCTTAGACCCTTTACCAGTTTCATGGCAGCTTTGAAATACTTCTTGGCATTCCGTATGGCACTGTGGTCATTTTCAGAACTTAGAAGGATTTCATGGTAGGTCCTCCCAAGCTGGGTACAAGCTCGCTGCTCCTCAACAAGGTTATCGGTTTCCTTGGCAAGTTGTAGGTGCTTCTTCTGTGAAGCATGCAAACATCGAGGAAAAAGAACATGAGTTGACGACTTGATGTAGTAGAAACCAACCCAGATAGTTTGGGTTAAAAAGGTAACGGTGAAATTACCTAAATAAACAACAACAGAAATGAAACAAGAGATCAGACCTTATTACACAAGCGTAGTGAGCAAATAACCCGAAATGTCATATTTTGGTTTGTAGTTTTGTACTCTAACAGGCCTGGTACATCCAGATTCAGGGTATAATAACAGTTAGCTTTTAACCCTCATTTTCCAAAAAGGTTTAACCCGGTTGTGGCATGGATGGTTACTGAAAGGGCGAGTGGAAGTTTAAAGCAACTAACTAAACTAACAGTATGGCCTCGGCAAAATAAAATAACAATATGGGACTAAACTCATCAGCAGCAGGCATCCACAAATACGCCAACTTGTGCCTTGGAGAATGTGAGGTGCTAGTGTATTTATTATTATTTGACATATTAACACCAGTGAACTTTACTAGCAAATTTACACAGCTCAACACTAAGTGCACCCACAAGCTCTGCTGACAGATCATTCGATCAATAAAAACACCACCAGGCGTATTGAAACAAGCAAGACTCCAGCCAAATTACGCCAGCCGAATGCCCAGCAGACCAGCGCCAAACATTTCAATCAATTGATGTAAATTCGACACAGTGATTTCAACAGCCTAGCCTGATGCTTGCCACTGAGTTGTTCATTCAAACATACAGTGATATACTAGCAACAGTCCTCCCATTCTAGTTCTACAACTCGAAATCTTGATCAGAATTAGACGGCCCAGGCATCAGGTCCGGCCAAGTGCGGGTGATTTGGTTCCGGGAGCGGTGGCGGGCGGGCGTACCTGGTAGGTGAGGGCCTGGGGGAACTGGCCGAGGCGGAGGTGGACCTCCCCGAGCGACTGGCAGGACTCGAGCAGGTGGCGCTGCGGGAGGTACTTGACGGTGACGTCGTAGTCGAGGCGCAGCCAGCGGAGCGCCTCCACGTACTCGCCGCGGCGCTTGTGGATGTCGCCGATGACGTTGGCCCACCGCGCCTCCTCCTCCCGGTTCCCCTCCGACACCGCCTCCCGGTACCCGCGCCTCGCGCCCCTCAGCTCCTCCTCCTCCTCCCTCGCCCGCCCGCCGCCGCGCGCCATCCCCCACGCCGCGCGCGCTAGGGTTCCGGCCTGGGATTTTTTTTTTTTGTTCCCCCTCTCTTCTTCCCCCTTCCTCGCCTCCGGGTTTGGGGATTTCCTTTTTTTCTTCGGTTCGGATTTGGGGATTTCGGAGGGGGCGAAATGGAGGGAGGGAGGGAGCCTCGTCCCGCCAAAATGTTTCGGGGGCGCCCTCTTGTTGCTCTTCTTGGGCCGTGCTAGCGTTGGGCCGTTGTGAAAGACGCCTGCTCCTGAGGGAATTTGCACCAGCCAGAAGCCCAAAAGCCATTTCCAGTCTGCTGGGTTTGTGTTTTTTTTTCCTCTTCTCAAGGAAACTGCATAGGGTGGCAGTGCGTTTTTTCCTTTTTCTTTTTTCTTAGGGTGACAGCGTGTGTTTTCGACAAAGAGGGTGACAGTGCGTGTGTTGGAGTGTGGAAAAAACAAGGCAAAAAGGCCAAATGTGCAACATCTTTGGATGAGTTTTTCTTTGATGCGTGTCGGGGTACGTATGTGACTTCTTGACCATGGTAAATTGCCTCCGGGAAAGAACAAGACCAGCTGAAAAGTTTCTGACCGTCGAGAGGACCAATTGGGTTACAAAAATGTAGTGCTGATACCTAGACAAGAAAAACAGTAATTTCCGTTTAGTTTATGCTTCTGGCCAACCAATCACGGTCAGTCGGTCGGTCCTGGCGTTTTCGCATCCCCTAGGCTAGGCTAGGCTAGAGGCTAGAGCCAGCTAGCAGCCACCGGAGCGGAGGACGGCAAAGCCAAACGCGCCACCGCATGCAGCGACTCTTCTTACCGGCGCCGCCGCCCACGAGAGTACGTACGGCGGCCACCGACGGGAGCGTCGATGTCGGCGCCGCATCCATCCGTTCCTAGTAGATTCCACGGTGCCCGGCAGGCCTCGTACGCGCTCACGTTCCCCGTCCTGCGCATGTCGGGTCCAGTCGCAGCGTATGGGCCGATGGCTCCTTTTTCCTCGTACGGAGTATATATACTATGACATGGGATGTGTCTGGGTCATGGCTCTCTACTACTACTACTAGGTCAGAGCGGCGGCCAAGAATAGATTTTGCTCTGCCCTGGCCTACGAAGGAGTTCTATATATTTTTCTCTTTCCACATGCTCGTGCCAAAACTCAAGCCACCGTCAAAAGGCGACCCTTTTAGATATTCCAAACGTGCGTGCCTTCGTTTCGGTTCACAAAATGCACTATCCCTACTCACTGCGACCATGGGGACGGTTGTAGGAACGACCAAAGCACCTTAATTTGGCTCGTGCTCACCCAAAGCTTCTGCTGATCGAACTGCGTATATATACTCTTCCCCCGAAAATAACTGAATACATGGGAGTCGGCCAAGTCGAGCACGTGCCAGTGGTGTTTTGGACGTTAATAGACCGGAAAGTCAAGACAAACTCCCAAGCCGCGGGTGCTAGGAACACATGGACTAGTATATCGCATGGCTCCCCTCAAAAAAAAGTATATCGCGTGGCCACTTAAAAAATAACAAGAGTTGACTTCAAGCTCCTTTCTAAAAAAGGAAAAGGTTCCCCTCCCGGCACCGAAAACCACCTCTCCCAGAGATCCCCTAGCCACCGCGGCCGCCGGCGACAGTTGTGGCGGCGGCGGGCATGGTCGGAGCACCCCGACAAGCGCGGGGAAGCGACGTCAAGTGGGCGGCACGGGAGGGCAAATCTAATGCGGCGGAGCACGGTCGGAGCCTCGTGGAGGAGGTGCAAGCGCGGTGGGGCCATCCGGGAAGCGCCGGCATGGGAGAGGGCAGAGGCGATGTGACTCGACCATGGAGGTTGCGCCGCAGTGGCGCTTGACCACGTGGTGTTGCGCAAGGGGTGGTTGGGTCTCACGGCGGGGGGACTCCTAGTGGCGTCGGCGCAGGTGCTGGAGGCGGCGGCGCGGATCAGATCTAAGCCCATTCTGGGCCTCATATGGGTCTCAGGGGCGCAAGCGTTGTGATGCTTTTCGCCCGGAGTTGGTGTGATGGCTACTGCATGTGGTGAGGCGGCCCTTGGCTGTGCTGGAGGTGGAGGATGATTGGGAGCTGTGGGTTCTTGGCTGCGTGGGAGGTGGAAAGAAAGGTAATGCGCCTTCGGCTGTGTTGGGTGTCGGTGTTCTGCAACATTATCATCACAATGGTGAGGTGTTGCAGCAGCGGCACACAAGCCTATCATGGATAGTGGCCCTAATCCGGTGGGCAAGGATGGAGGTGCGCGATGCTTTGGATGAAAATCATGCCCGTCTTCGATCCGTGCTCAGCGGCGACGCATGTGGGTGCTGTTCCCCTCCTTGGAGGCGTCGCTGAGGTGTTGTCGGCATCCCCCCTCTCGCTTGGGTTGTTTGTCTCTGGATGAAAGCCTAGGTTCATTTTTGGATCGGTGATGGTGGCGTCTCGATGTCGTTACTTTGTTGGGAGCATCGTGTGTGGAGATACGGCTTCGAGGTTTTGTGTTGTAGTTCTTCGGTGCTTGCCATTGGTCCAGGTAGATCTTCATCAGCGCAATGCACGCCATTGCCGGTGAGTCAAAGATGATGACTTTGTCGGGACCAACCGAGTCCCGCCACCCACTCGCCGTCTCCTTTTAGATATTCATGGGTGGTTGGTGCTCGTCAAGGGAGGTATGGTTGAAGTTCCTGCTCATCAAGGTGACAGGTTCTTTTTAGGGCAGGCTCCTTGCGTTGCGTTGTAATGTGTGTTGTGGTTAATCTTTTGATTAGCCCGCGACGTGGTCTACACTTGTTGTTCATAGCTAGAGGTAGTCTCTTATAATTGTCTTTTGCTTTCTATTAAAATATGTCACAACATTCCGTACTCTAAAAAAAAGTTGTCGATCGGCCCTCAGGCGTTGCATTGATCATATGCTCGTTGTCGAATCAAGCCTGATTGAGCATACCACACCAAACTCATTCCCCGTGAACCTTACCCTCTTGCTCGACCACGTTGCATTCCTGATTGCTCTCGTCCTCCTACTCGTCTCCTCGCTGGTTCACTCCCTGTCTCATTCCTTCCTCTCTATGTTTCTATCTCATACCTTCCCTATCCCCGAGCAGCGACACAATTCCCTTCCTCTCTCTGTTTCGCTTTCTATCGACGCACGACATGCCATGCCTCCTGTCGTTCTTAGACCGCTACGCGTCGAGGCCGTATTGTCGCCTCTCTCGATGCCACGACAGCCGGGGCCACTGGTTCTCCTCGACGGCAACGCGCGTAGCCACAAGCGGTGCTACGAGCTGCCTTCACTGGTGCTACTAATGGCAAAGGGCGGTGATGCGGAGATGGTCGGCGGTGCTGCGTGGGAGCAGGCAACTGATGTCGCGAGGGCGAGTATGAAGGTGCCACAAGGTGCTGGAACCAACAAAGAAGAAAGTTGCTACTGACAACCGTCAGTGCTGGAGATGAGGACCACCAGTGTTGTAACCAGCAACTGCATGGGCTGGAGATGACGACGCCCAATGCTGGAGATGCGGTGACCGAGTGCTGGAACTGGCTGGTGTCGGCGCTACAACTGCGTGGAACACTTGTTGGAATCGACTGGTGGTAGAGCTGTGACCCCCGATGGCAAAGCTACAACCATTTGCGCAAAAGCTACAACCCCAGGGATGTCGTGCGCAAAGGAGAGGAGCTCGGATGCGTGCAAGTGTTGGGACCATGCATCGCGGGGTTCTATGGCCGTGCATGGCGACTGCTGCGACCAGAAACACAATGTGCTACCTGGCACATGGTAGATGCGCAAGATGCTATGTCGGCGGCTCAGCAGTGTTAGGACCGTGCATGTTTGCTGGGACGATGCAGGGCGGCTTCTGCGACCAAAGACCAACATGCTACAATGGTGAATAGGTAGTTGCACGAGATGCTACGACGGTGTCGCGACTCGAATGGCGGTGTCAATGGTGGAGGTAGAGGGTGGACAGAGTGGGCCACGACCCACCCGGAAATTTCTTAATAAAATTTTGTATCATAGATTTTTTTTAAATATACATAAAAAAATTTATATGAACAGTTTCATTGTTGGCCTACCTTGGCCCATTGGCTAGATCCGCCACTGACGGTGTCTGTGGGGGTTGCAACCCGAGAAGTGGGTTGCTGCAACGGAAGACACACGATGCTACTAACGCCAGTGGTGGCCGTGTCAGGACGCGGTCGGTGACAAGGACAGCTGCGAGTAGAGACGACCGGTGCTAGAAGCTAAGAGGATCTGCAGCCGACGCCTGCAGCTTCTTCCCGTCGGGCAAGCACACGTCTCGTTCGAGGGTCGGGAGGAGGACGATGCATTTTGTGCACTGAACCAGGGGATGAGATCCAATGGTCGCTTTTGTCGTAATCCTACGGCTCAGAAGGGGGCCGATCTGGTGCTTTGCGGTGGTTGGCCGACCGGCGCGCAAGGGTTCGACGGTCGATTGTTATGTCCGCTACAGTTTATAGTAAGAAGTCTTGATGGTCGGTCTTGAGAACTAGGCAGTAGCCTAGTGGCAAAGAGTCACAGCGGTGCACCCTGCGTCCAGAGTTTGAATCTCGTCGGGAGTGAATTTCTGATGCCTCACTCCGATGCGCTTCTTCTATAAAAACATGCCCTAGACACTAGTGCCCATGGATCTCATTTTTGCTGGTCGGTCAAACTATTTAAACTTAAATTAAAATTTGAGGACCTTGTTGCAATTCCGGACTAGTCGATGGTGGACGTAACGGCAGGTGCGTTTGGCACGGACCGATTGATCCCTGGAACTGGAAGAACGAGCAGAAAAAGCCCACGACAGAGAGTCATGGAGAGAGAAGACCTTTTCGTATAAAACACCAGTCGTAGTCCCTCGGCCATGATATTTTAGTGTCCGTCTCCACCTCTAACGACGTACGTTGTGCAGCACAGTACCACTAATACGAGCGAACATGCAGTAGGCCCAAACGGTGCAACGTGCACGAAATGTTGCTCACGCATCGTCGCTACTACAAAACGTGGATAACAGCAGTTGAGCACACGGTAATCCACCAGAAGGAACGAACGAACCACAGAGCACGCACGTACGTGCCCCATGTGCGTTTCGCTGTCTCGTGCAGATCCAGGTAAAGAATCCACCATCAAGTGGATTAGTGCTCCGAAGGTTAATCAAATGCATTTTCGATGGCTAACCAAAGGGGGTGGATCACGGGGAGACGGTTAAAATAAGCACCAAAGTGTGATGCGTGCCTGTACAGACGGCTTCAAGCCTTGAACCATTGACCGCGCTGTCTCTCTGTCGGGCTCGCCAGTCAAAACTGATTAGGTGACGCCATGAAGCAGGCAGGACCAGTCGCAGTCGCAGTCATGGACTAGGTACGACGAGGCGAGCACGTGGGCCCCGCGCTTTTGGGGACAGCTCCGTCTGTCCGTGGACCTCGCGATGAAACGTGCGGAAATTGACCAGGGGAAGCATGGCAGCCACATGACATGGTGGCCGGCTTGCACGGAAAATGGCCTACTACCACGATGGGCCCACCCGTGATGGGGATACAAATAGATTTGTTGGGCGGACCAAACTGCTAAACATACAACACACATAATTTTATTTCATTTTTGCGAGTAGAACGGACATAATTTTACCTAAGTGCGAATGCTCAGCTCGCAATGGTGTGCCCGTCGGATCGGCCGTGGAAATCTTGTCGATTGGGTCCTTGCCACCTCATCGTTTTGCATCTGTTCACTTCCACGGCGTCTTCTCGCGAACGGTCGGTGGCCAGCCTTTTCCTCGTTCTAAAACAACCACACTTCTCTCCCTTTTTTCTCACAACTGCACATTTTGTCCCCGCTCGCGCCCATCGTCGATCGCGCTCTTTCGCATCCCCCTACGCCATGTGGGGCTCCCTCCTTTCCCGATTCGGGCTCGCCTTCGTCTCCTCCGCATGCGGCTGCTATCTTCGCTCATCTGGCAGACATGGGGGTTTCGACATAGCTACTCCATTTGCCCAGCAGACGACCACCGCCTCCGCATTCGCCATACATGACTCATCCCTTCCATGTTTGGCGACCATGGGGATTCGCCGCGACTGTAAGGAGCTGCACAATGGCGTCAGGATCAATAGGAAGCACCAAGCTCGGTTGTGCGCGCGTCCTGATCTATGCTATCGCGAGGAGGAGCAGCACGCCACCTTCAGGCTCGATGAGAAGCACTAGCACCGACGCGCCACGATCTGCGTCACCTGTGACGAGGAGCTCCAGGCGGTCACTGGGCTCAATGGGAAGCGCCAACATGTGTTGCTCCTCTCCCAACCAAGGTACTCGTCGATGCCTTCGTCGACCCTTCACTTTTTTTGTCACCATCTGCAACCGATAATTTTCCTTGAACAAACGGGGATATGTCGATTTGGGAGATTTTGGGTGTCTAGTCGACATTGGTCGATTTGAGCGGCGGGAGTTGGGGTTGTTGGGCATCGTCTAAGATCATGGGATAAGCAAAATGAGGCTGGATGGCGTCCGGACTGGCATCATAGACCGCCATGAACATACACTGCAATGCCACAGATTTGGATTGATAAGATGAGCAATGACTAGACAATTCAAAATTTCAGACTTTTCCCGTTTCAAAATTTGACCATTACACATTTTTCATAATTCTTGCCATCATTTGTTTAAAACAAATTCTACTGAAGTTGACATGATTTTCTAGCGAGCAGTGTTCCTAGATAACATTTTTTTTAAAAGTTGCCATGTTCAAATGAGTAAAAATCACATATTTTGCCATGAAACCATTACATTTTGCCTCTACATTTGTCATGACTTGTAGGTCATTTTAAAATGCCATGTGACTTGTACTTTTCTTTTCCTAAATTTGCCATCAACCAGAAAACGAAAATTCCAATGCAGTTTCCGCATTTGCCATGACTTATAAAGCAAAAAAGAAAATCCATATCACTTCTACTATGTTTTCCTGAATTTGCCATGAACCGGAGAAAGATTTTTCCGAAAGCAGTTTATTCATTTTCCATGACTCATACATCAACCTTTTTATTTTATTTTTGTCATGCCACTTGTAGTTTGTTCACCTAAATTTGCCATCAACAAGAGAACACACTTTTCAAAACAGTTTATGCATTTGCCATGACCCACAGATCATTTTTTAAAGTGCCATGTCACTTTCACTTTTGTTTTCCTAATTTGTCATCTACCATGCAAACAATCTTTTCAAAGCAGTTTATGCATTTGCCATGACCCGCAGATCATTTTCTTTGCCATGTCACACACATTGTCAAACTATTTTCAAATCAGTTTGTGCATTTGCCATTAAAAGTTGTCATGTCACTTGTCCTTTGTTTTTCCTACATTTGCCATCAACCAAAGATTGACAATCATAAAATATTCTTCTTCTTCTTTGCCATGATCTCTATAAAATTGCCATGTCACTTGCACTTTTGTTTTTCCTAAGTTTTCTATCAAACTAGAAACCAAAACTTCATGGCAAATTTTACAATAAAATCTTGGATATCAATAAGTTTTCAAAGTTTTACTATGTGACCCATTTTAGATTTGTAATACTAGTTTTTTACTGCATTTTGCCATGTCTTAAAGTTCAATAAATATTTGCAATTACAGTTTTTAAACTGTCCATGTCATGGCAAAACTATACATCATGGCAACTGTACGTGTAATGGCACTCTAATTTCTTGTCAGTTTTTTAGATAATTTGTACTCGTCACATTGTAGGTGTGGACCTTTTTAGTTATCCATAGCACGTCAAATGCAGGAAAAATGTTTACTACTCAAATGGAAAAATTTCATATTTTTCCACACAATCATGGCAAAAATTTAGAAACATCCCTTGCTACTTTTTTCTATGCTTTTAGGGTCTGCCAAGTTATAGTTGTTGGGAATCGTAGCATAATTTTAAAATTTTCCTACGTTCACCAAGATGCATCTATGGAGTATACTAGCAACGAGGGGAAGGGAGTGCATCTACATACCCTTGTAGATCGCGAGCGGAAGCGTTCCAATGAACGTGGATGACGGAGTCGTACTCGCCGTGATCCAAATCACCGATGACCGAGTGCCGAACGGACGGCACCTCCGCGTTCAACACACGTACGGTGCAGCGACGTCTCCTCCTTCTTGATCCAGCAAGGGGAAAGGAGAGGTTGATGGAGATCTAGCAGCACGACGGCGTGGTGGTGGATGTAGCGGGTCTCCGCAGGGCTACGCCGAGCTTCTGCGAGAGAGAGAGAGAGGCGTTGCAGGGGAGGAGGGAGGCGCCCAAGGCTGTTGTGTGCTACCCTCCCTCCCCCCCTTTATATAGGCCCCCTGGGGGGGGGGCGCCGGCCCTGGAGATCAGATCCAAGGGGGGGCGGCGGCCAAGTGGGGGGGAAGGGGTGCCTTGCCCCCCAAGGCAAGGGGGAACTCCCCCCTAGGGTTCCCAACCCTAGGCGCATGGGGGGAGGCCCAAGGGGGGCGCCCCAGCCCACTAAGGGCTGGTTCCCTTCCACTTTCAGCCCACGGGGCCCTCCGGGATAGGTGGCCCCACCCGGTGGACCCCCGGAACCCTTCCGGTGGTCCCGGTACAATACCGGTAACCCCCGAAACTTTCCCGGTGGCCGAAACTGGACTTCCTATATATAATTCTTCACCTCCGGACCATTCCGGAACCTCTCGTGACGTCCGGGATCTCATCCGGGACTCCGAACAATTTTCGGGTTTCCGCATACATATATCTCTACAACCCTAGCGTCACCGAACCTTAAGTGTGTAGATGTTGGGAATCGTAGCATAATTTTAAAAAAAATTCCTACGTTCACCAAGATGCATCTATGGAGTATACTAGCAACGAGGGGAAGGGAGTGCATCTACATACCCTTGTAGATCGCGAGCGGAAGCGTTCCAATGAACGTGGATGACGGAGTCGTACTCGCCGTGATCCAAATCACCGATGACCGAGTGCCGAACGGACGGCACCTCCGCGTTCAACACACATACGGTGCAGCGATGTCTCCTCCTTCTTGATCCAGCAAGGGGGAAGGAGAGGTTGATGGAGATCCAGCAGCACGACGGCGTGGTGGTGGATGTAGCGGGTCTCCGCAGGGCTACGCCGAGCTTCTGCGAGAGAGAGAGAGGTGTTGCAGGGGAGGAGGGAGGCGCCCAAGGCTGTTGTGTGCTGCCCTCCCTCCCCCCTTTATATAGGCCCCCTGGGGGGGCGCCGGCCCTGGAGATCAGATCCAAGGGGGGGGGGCGGCCAAGTGGGGGGGAAGGGGTGCCTTGCCCCCCAAGGCAAGGGGGAACTCCCCCCTAGGGTTCCCAACCCTAGGCGCATGGGGGGAGGCCCAAGGGGGGCGCCCCAGCCCACTAAGGGCTGGTTCCCTTCCACTTTCAGCCCACGGGGCCCTCCGGGATAGGTGGCCCCACCCGGTGGACCCCCGGAACCCTTCCGGTGGTCCCGGTACAATACCGGTAACCCCCGAAACTTTCCCGGTGGCCGAAACTGGACTTCCTATATATAATTCTTCACCTCCGGACCATTCCGGAACCTCTCGTGACGTCCGGGATCTCATCCGGGACTCCGAACAACTTTCGGGTTTCCGCATACATATATCTCTACAACCCTAGCGTCACCGAACCTTAAGTGTGTAGACCCTACGGGTTCGGGAGACATGCAGACATGACCGAGACGCCTCTCCGGTCAATAACCAACAGCGGGATCTGGATACCCATGTTGGCTCCCACATGTTCCACGATGATCTCATCGGATGAACCACGGTGTCGAGGATTCAATCAATCCCGTATGCAATTCCCTTTGTCAATCGGTATGTTACTTGCCCGAGATTCGATCGTCGGTATCCCAATACCTTGTTCAATCTCGTTACCGGCAAGTCTCTTTACTCGTACCGCAATGCATGATCCCGTGACTAACGCCTTAGTCACATTGAGCTCATTATGATGATGCATTACCGAGTGGGCCCAGAGATACCTCTCCGTCACACGGAGTGACAAATCCCAGTCTCGATCCGTGCCAACCCAACAGACACTTTCGGAGATACCCGTAGTGCACCTTTATAGTCACCCAGTTACGTTGTGACGTTTGGCACACCCAAAGCACTCCTACGGTATCCGGGAGTTGCACGATCTCATGGTCTAAGGAAAATATACTTGACATTGGAAAAGCTCTAGCAAACGAAACTACACGATCTTTTATGCTATGCTTAGGATTGGGTCTTGTCCATCACATCATTCTCCTAATGATGTGATCCCGTTATCAATGACATCCAATGTCCATAGTCAGGAAACCATGACTATCTGTTGATCAACGAGCTAGTCAACTAGAGGCTTACTAGGGACACGTTGTGGTCTATGTATTCACACATGTATTACGATTTCCGGACAATACAATTATAGCATGAATAATAGACAATTATCATGAACAAAGAAATATAATAATAACCATTTATTATTGCCTCTAGGGCATATTTCCAATAGTCTCCCACTTGCACTAGAGTCAATAATCTAGTTACATTGTGATGAATCGAACACCCATTGCATCCTGGTGTTGATCATGTTTTGCCCTAGGGAGAGGTTTAGTCAACGGATCTGCTACATTCAGGTCCATATGTACTTTACAAATATCTATGTCTCCATTTTGAACACTTTCAGGAATGGAGTTGAAGCGACGCTTGATATGCCTGATCTTCCTGTGAAACCTGGGCTCCTTCGCAAGGGCAATAGCTCCAGTGCTGTCACAGAAGAGAGTCATTGGGCCCGACGCATTGGGAATCACCCCTAGGTCGGTAATGAACTCCTTCATCCAGACTGCTTCCTGTGCTGCCTCCGAGGCTGCCATGTACTCCGCTTCACATGTAGATCCCGCCACGACGCTTTGCTTGCAACTGCACCAGCTTACTGCTCCTCCATTCAAAATATACACGTATCCGGTTTGTGACTTCGAGTCATCCAGATCTGTGTCGAAGCTAGCGTCGACGTAACCCTTTACGACGAGCTCTTCGTCACCTCCATAAACGAGAAACATATCCTTAGTCCTCTTCAGGTACTTCAGGATATTCTTGACCGCTGTCCAGTGTTCCTTGCCGGGATTACTTTGGTACCTTCCTACCAAACTTACGGCAAGGTTTACATCAGGTCTGGTACATAGCATGGCATACATAATAGACCCTATGGCCGAGGCATAGGGGATGACACTCATCTCTTCTATATCTTCTGCCGTGGTCGGGCATTGAGCCGTGCTCAACTGCACACCTTGCAATACAGGCAAGAACCCCTTCTTGGACTGATCCATATTGAACTTCTTCAATATCTTGTCAAGGTATGTACTCTGTGAAAGACCAATGAGGCGTCTTGATCTATCTCTATAGATCTTGATACCTAATATATAAGCAGCTTCTCCAAGGTCCTTCATTGAAAAACACTTATTCAAATAGGCCTTTATACTCTCCAAGAATTCTATATCATTTCCCATCAACAATATGTCATCCACATATAATATGAGAAATGCTACAAAGCTCCCACTCACTTTCTTGTAAACACAGGCTTCTCCATAAGTCTGTGTAAACCCAAACGCTTTGATCATCTCATCAAAGCGAATGTTCCAACTCCGAGATGCTTGCACCAGCCCATAGATTGAGCGTTGGAGCTTGCATACTTGTTAGCATTCTTAGGATCGACAAAACCTTCCGGCTGCATCATATACAACTCTTCCTTAAGGAAGCCGTTAAGGAATGCCGTTTTGACGTCCATCTGCCATATCTCATAATCATAGTATGCGGCAATTGCTAACATGATTCGGACGGACTTCAGCTTCGCTACGGGTGAGAAAGTCTCATCGTAGTCAACCCCTTGAACTTGTCGATAACCCTTAGCGACAAGTCGAGCTTTGTAGATGGTCACATTACCATCCGCGTCCGTCTTCTTCTTAAAGATCCATTTGTTTTCTATGGCTCGCCGCTCATCGGGCAAGTCAGTCAAAGTCCATACTTTGTTTTCATACATGGATTCTATCTCGGATTTCATGGCTTCTAGCCATTTGTCGGAATCCGGGCCCGCCATCGCTTCTTCATAGTTCGAAGGTTCACCGTTGTCTAACAACATGATTTCCAGGACAGGGTTGCCGTACCACTCTGGTGCGGAACGTGTCCTTGTGGACCTACGAAGTTCAGTAACTTGATCTGAAGTTTCATGATCATCATCATTAACTTCCTCCCCAGTCGGTGTAGGCACCACAGGAACATTTTCCCGCGCTGCGCTACTTTCCGGTTCGGAAGGGGTGACTATCACCTCATCAAGTTCCACTTTCCTCCCACTCAATTCTTTCGAGAGAAACTCCTTCTCTAGAAAGGACCCGTTCTTGGCAACGAAGATCTTGCCTTCGGATCTGAGGTAGAAGGTATACCCAATAGTTTCCTTAGGGTATCCTATGAAGACGCATTTTTCCGATTTGGGTTCGAGCTTTTCAGGTTGAAGTTTCTTGACATAAGCATCGCATCCCCAAACTTTTAGAAACGACAGCTTAGGTTTCTTCCCAAACCATAATTCATACGGTGTCGTCTCAACGGATTTAGACGGTGCCCTATTTAAAGTGAATGCGGCAGTCTCTAAAGCATAACCCCAAAATGAGAGCGGTAAATCGGTAAGAGACATCATAGATCGCACCATATCCAATAGAGTGCGATTACGACGTTCGGACACACCATTTCTCTGAGGTGTTCCAGGCGGCGTGAGTTGTGAAACTATTCCACATTTCCTTAAGTGTGTACCAAATTCGTGACTTAAATATTCTCCACCACGATCTGATCGTAAGAATTTTATTTTCCTGTCACGTTGATTCTCGACTTCACTCTGAAATTCCTTGAACTTTTCAAAGGTTTCAGACTTGTGTTTCATTAGGTAGACATACCCATATCTACTTAAATCATCAGTGAGAGTGAGAACATAACGATATCCTCCGCGAGCCTCAACACTCATTGGACTGCACACATCGGTATGTATGATTTCCAATAAGTTGGTTGCTCGCTCCATTGTTCCGGAGAACGGAGTCTTGGTCATCTTACCCATGAGGCATGGTTCGCACGTGTCAAATGATTCGTAATCAAGAGACTCCAAAAGTCCATCTGCATGGAGCTTCTTCATGCGCTTGACACCAATGTGACCAAGGCGGCAGTGCCACAAGTATGTGAGACTATCGTTATCAACTTTACATCTTTTGGTATTCACACTATGAACATGTGTAACATCACGTTCGAGATTCATCAAAAATAAACCATTGACCAGCGGGGCATGACCATAAAACATATCTCTCAAATAAATAGAACAACCATTATTCTCAGATTTAAATGAGTAGCCATCTCGAATTAAACGAGATCCAGATACAATGTTCATGCTCAAAGCTGGCACTAAATAACAATTATTGAGGTTTAAAACTAATCCTGTGGGTAGATGCAGAGGTAGCGTGCCAATGGCGATCACATCGACCTTGGAACCATTCCCGACGCGCATCGTCACCTCGTCCTTTGCCAGTCTCCGTTTATTCCGTAGTTCCTGCTTTGAGTTATAAATATGAGCAACCGCACCGGTATCAAATACCCAGGAGCTACTACGAGTACTGGTAAGGTACACATCAATTACTTGTATATCACATATACCTTGGGTGTTGCCGGCCTTCTTCTTGTCCGCTAAATATTTGGGGCAGTTCCGCTTCCAGTGACCACTTCCCTTGCAATAAAAGCACTCAGTCTCGGGCTTGGGTCCATTCTTTGACTTCTTCCCGGTAACTGGCTTACCGGGCGCGGCAACTCCCTTGCCGTCCTTCTTGAAGTTCTTCTTACCCTTGCCCTTCTTGAACTTAGTGGTTTTGTTCACCATCAACACTTGATGTTCTTTTCTGATCTCCCCTTCCACTGATTTCAGCATTGAATATACCTCGGGAATGGTCTTTTCCATCCCCTGCATATTGTAGTTCATCACAAAGCTCTTGTAGCTTGGTGGAAGCGACTGGAGGATTCTGTCAATGACCGCGTCATCCGGGAGATTAACTCCCAGCTGAGACAAGCGGTTGTGCAACCCAGACATTCTGAGTATGTGCTCACTAACAGAACTGTTCTCCTCCATTTTACAGCTGAAGAACTTGTCCGAGACTTCATATCTCTCGACCCAGGCATGAGCTTGAAAAACTAGTTTCAGCTCCTCGAACATCTCATATGCTCCATGTTTCTCAAAACGCTTTTGGAGACCCGGTTCTATGCTGTAAAGCATGCCGCACTGAACGAGGGAGTAATCATCAGCACGCTGCTGCCAAGCGTTCATAACGTCTTGGTTCTCAGGGATTGGTGCTTCACCTAGCGGTGCTTCTAAGACATAATCTTTCTTGGCTACTATGAGGATGAGCCTCAGGTTCCGGACCCAGTCCGTATAGTTGCTGCCATCATCTTTCAGCTTGGTTTTCTCTAGGAACGCGTTGAAATTGAGGACAACGTTGGCCATTTGATCTACAATACATAGTGTAAAGATTTTAGACTAAGTTCATGATAATTAAGTTCATATAATCAAATTATTTAATGAACTCCCACTCAGATAGACATCCCTCTAGTCATCTAAGTGAAACATGATCCGAATTCGACTAGGCCGTGTCCGATCATCACGTGAGACGGACTAGTCAAGATCGGTGAACATCTCCATGTTGATCGTATCTTCTATACGACTCATGCTCGACCTTTCGGTCCTCCGTGTTCCGAGGCCATGTCTGTACATGCTAGGCTCGTCAAGTTAACCTAAGTGTATTGCGTGTGTTCCGAGGCCATGTCTGTACATGCTAGGCTCGTCAACACCCGTTGTATTCGAACGTTAGAATCTATCACACCCGATCATCACGTGGTGCTTCGAAGCAACGAACCTTCACAACGGTGCACAGTTAGGGTGAACACTTTCTTGAAATTATTATAAGGGATCATCCTACTTGCTACCGTCGTTCTAAGCAAATAAGATGCAAAAACATGATAAACATCACATGCAATCAAATAGTGACATGATATGGCCAATATCATCATGCTCCTTTGATCTCCATCTTCGGGGCACCATGATCATCTTTGTCACCGGCATGACACCATGATCTCCATCATTGTGTCTTCATGAAGTCGTCACGCCAACGATTACTTCTACTTGTATGGCTAACGCGTTTAGCAACAAAGTAAAGTAAATTACATGGCGTTATTCAATGACACGCAGGTCATGCAAAATAATAAAGACAACTCCTATGGCTCCTGCCGGTTGTCATACTCATCGACATGCAAGTCGTGATTCCTATTACAAGAATATGATCAATCTCATACATCACATATATCGTTCATCACATCTTCTGGCCATATCACATCACATAGCACTTGCTGCAAAAACAAGTTAGACGTCCTCTAATTGTTGTTGCAAGTTTTTACGTGGTTTGTAGGTTTCTAGCAAGAACGTTTTCTTACCTACGTATGACCACAACGTGATTTGCCAATTTCTATTTACTCTTCATAAGGACCCTTTTCATCGAATCCGTTCCGACTAAAGTAGGAGAGACAGACACCCGCTAGCCACCTTATGCAACTAGTGCATGTCAGTCGGTGGAACCTGTCTCACGTAAGCGTACGTGTAAGGTCGGTCCAGGCCGCTTCATCCTACAATGTCGCCGAAACAAGAAACGACTAGTAGCGGCAAGAAGAATTGGCAAACTCAACGCCCACAACTGCTTTGTGTTCTACTCGTGCATAGTAACTACGCATAGGCCTGGCTCATGATGCCACTGTTGGGAATCGTAGCATAATTTAAAAAAAATTCCTACGTTCACCAAGATGCATCTATGGAGTATACTAGCAACGAGGGGAAGGGAGTGCATCTACATACCCTTGTAGATCGCGAGCGGAAGCGTTCCAATGAACGTGGATGACGGAGTCGTACTCGCCGTGATCCAAATCACCGATGACCGAGTGCCGAACGGACGGCACCTCCGCGTTCAACACACATACGGTGCAGCGACGTCTCCTCCTTCTTGATCCAGCAAGGGGGAAGGAGAGGTTGATGGAGATCCAGCAGCACGACGGCGTGGTGGTGGATGTAGCGGGTCTCCGCAGGGCTACGCCGAGCTTCTGCGAGAGAGAGAGAGGGGTGTTGCAGGGGAGGAGGGAGGCGCCCAAGGCTGCTGTGTGCTGCCCTCCCTCCCCCCCTTTATATAGGCCCCTGGGGGGCGCCGGCCCTGGAGATCAGATCCAAGGGGGGGGGGCGGCCAAGTGGGGGGGAAGGGGTGCCTTGCCCCCCAAGGCAAGGGGGAACTCCCCCCTAGGGTTCCCAACCCTAGGCGCATGGGGGGAGGCCCAAGGGGGGCGCCCCAGCCCACTAAGGGCTGGTTCCCTTCCACTTTCAGCCCACGGGGCCCTCCGGGATAGGTGGCCCCACCCGGTGGACCCCCGGAACCCTTCCGGTGGTCCCGGTACAATACCGGTAACCCCCGAAACTTTCCCGGTGGCCGAAACTGGACTTCCTATATATAATTCTTCACCTCCGGACCATTCCGGAACCTCTCGTGACGTCCGGGATCTCATCCGGGACTCCGAACAACTTTCGGGTTTCCGCATACATATATCTCTACAACCCTAGCGTCACCGAACCTTAAGTGTGTAGACCCTACGGGTTCGGGAGACATGCAGACATGACCGAGACGCCTCTCCGGTCAATAACCAACAGCGGGATCTGGATACCCATGTTGGCTCCCACATGTTCCACGATGATCTCATCGGATGAACCACGGTGTCGAGGATTCAATCAATCCCGTATGCAATTCCCTTTGTCAATCGGTATGTTACTTGCCCGAGATTCGATCGTCGGTATCCCAATACCTTGTTCAATCTCGTTACCGGCAAGTCTCTTTACTCGTACCGCAATGCATGATCCCGTGACTAACGCCTTAGTCACATTGAGCTCATTATGATGATGCATTACCGAGTGGGCCCAGAGATACCTCTCCGTCACACGGAGTGACAAATCCCAGTCTCGATCCGTGCCAACCCAACAGACACTTTCGGAGATACCCGTAGTGCACCTTTATAGTCACCCAGTTACGTTGTGACGTTTGGCACACCCAAAGCACTCCTACGGTATCCGGGAGTTGCACGATCTCATGGTCTAAGGAAAATATACTTGACATTGGAAAAGCTCTAGCAAACGAAACTACACGATCTTTTATGCTATGCTTAGGATTGGGTCTTGTCCATCACATCATTCTCCTAATGATGTGATCCCGTTATCAATGACATCCAATGTCCATAGTCAGGAAACCATGACTATCTGTTGATCAACGAGCTAGTCAACTAGAGGCTTACTAGGGACACGTTGTGGTCTATGTATTCACACATGTATTACGATTTCCGGACAATACAATTATAGCATGAATAATAGACAATTATCATGAACAAAGAAATATAATAATAACCATTTATTATTGCCTCTAGGGCATATTTCCAACAATAGTTTCCCATGCTTGGCAATTCTAGTTTCATAAGCATGGCTAACTATACGATGTGCACATCTAGGTTCACAGCAATGGATTGTGCAAGGGGAAGACACATGTTTCTTTCCATTCTTTTCTTTCTGCGATCTATTTGGATGTTTCTTTTTGCGGTGGCAAGTCTCCCACTGTCCCATATGGAAAACAATTTTTTTTGCATATGTAAATTGCGCATGTTTTTTTTGCCATGGCAAATTAGTTGCACAAAACTTGTCTAACTAATTTTATATGCCCTGGCAAATAATTTATACACACCATGGTAATCCATTTTCTGTTTTAGGTACTTTTTTGGAGTTTTGGCCCATGTTAAATTAACTATACACACCCTAGAAATTATTATTTTATACATACCATGGCAAACCACGGCAAATTAACTTGTATACACCATGGCAACTATTTTTACACATACCATGTCGAATTCTTTTTACATGTAACTAGGCAAAATTATTGTATATATGATGACACATCCTTTTTTGCTTCATAAGAGCAAGCCCCTCCCCCCCCCCCGTGTATATCTTGTAAAATTAAATTTATTTAACATGGAAAAATCATCCTTTTGTTTTTAGGTGCCTATTTGTACTTTCTAACCATGGTAAATTAATTGTGTACATCCTGCCAAGCAATTTTATACATATCGAGGCAATTACTTTTTTGCATGAAACATGATTTTTCACTATATATACCATGGCAAATCCATTGGTTTCATAAGGGCACCTCCCCCCCCCCACACACACATACATTTTTTTGGTTAATGTGATCCCCCCATGGAGTAAGTAGTCCAGATCGTCAGAAGTTTATATATGTTTTTGTAAGGGTGGAGATTTTAGGAGGGGCGTTGGGGGGGGGGGGGGGGTGAATTTTAACTTCAGTGGCTGAGTTTTCAAGGATGAGTCGGTTGATTTTCCCCCGCTACATTTTGGTTTCATGAAGGGCAGGGTAGGAGCTCGTTCCGCTGGATTTTGGGGAACTTTTTGCCAAGGGATAAGGTGGGGAGAGGGAAAGGGATGGTGGTAGGTTGTTCAGGTCTTACAGTTAGGGAAGCAAACGTTTCAGCGGGGCGGGGGCGGGGGGGGGGGGGGGGAGGATGATAGTCACTCTGATCCACCCTGGAGAGCGAACAATCGTTTGCTCGGGCTACCCCCTCCCCTGGAACATCGACCCATTATTGGCATCCCAAATTTAATACATTGACTATAGTCATTACTCCCATCATCTTTCAGTTTCCATTATCTACTAAATCTAAATAGGAGTCCCTCTATCTTACTTTTCTACATTCTTATACGTCCACATCATACTTATTTTGCATAGGTCGTCCATGTTGTGCAATGTCATTCTGTTTTACAAGGATGGCTCAACAAATGCCACACTAGCCCAACTGCTAATGATTGGACTGGTCTCCTAGGCCTCCAACTCGCGCGACAACATCGACGAATTGGTAGTAGAGTTTGACGGCCCACCTACTGAAGGCGAGACTTGGGGTCGATGGCGAAGACGATCTGGACGAGTCGGAAGTGGCTGACCCGCGATTGATAGTCGGGGCGAAAAGAAATCCGCTGAAATCATCACGAACCAGTAACGGGTGAACTCGATCTGAAAGAAAACAAGACCAAGCTCTCGTTGGTTACCGACTACGGTTTTTAGAGACAAGGCTACCGGCGGCTGGGTCATGGGCTAGCTGCGTATGTGGGAGGGGCCTTGGGCGACCGCCCTGTCGCCTCCCTTAGGGCCGGCCTTGAGAGGGAGTATGAATAGTAGTAGTACACTCATACTTCAGGTGTGTAGTACATCAATCTTAAGCTAATGAATGTTTGCTTGCCTCCAAAGAAAAAAGAAGTCAAACATACATCCATTTGTAATGCGTTCATCCCCTAGGGGAAAGTTTGAAATACCACATCTCCCAGGCCTCCAACCTGTGCGACATCGTCGATGAAGCGGTAGTAGAGTTCGACGACCCATCAACAGACACCGAGACTTGGGGTCAATGGCGAGGATGATCCGAATGAGTCCGGAGTGGCTGGTTTGCGATTGATAATGGGGCGAAAAGTAATTTGCCAAAATCATCGCGAACCAGTAACGGATGTACTCGATCTAAAAGAAAACAAGACCACACCCTTAATTACCGACTACGTTTTTTTTCTAGAGACAAGACTACCAACGCGGGCCATGGGCTAGCTGCTTCTGTGTGAGAGGGGCCTGGGCGGCCGCCCCTATCGCCTCCCCTCAGAGCCGGCCCCGAGAGAGAGTACGAATAGTAGTAGTACACTTGTACTACATGGGTGTAGTACAACACTCTTTAAGCTCCCCAGCCGCCTCCCCTCAGGGCCGACCCCGAGAGGGAGTACGAACAGTAGTAGTACACTCGTACTACATGGATGTAGTACAACACTCTTTAAGCTCCCCAGTCGCCTCCCCTTAGCGTCGGCCCTGAGAGAGAGTTCGAACAGTAGTAGTACACTCGTACTACATGGGTGTAGTACAACACTCTTTAAGCTCTCCAGCCACCTCCCATCAGAGCCGGCCCCGAGAGAGAGTACGAATAGTAGTAGTACACTCGTACTACATGGATGTAGTGCAAACTAATGAATGTTTGCTTGGCCCCGAAGGAAAAAGAAAGTCAAACGTGCATCCATCTGTTTATTCCTCCCCAGGGGCACTGTTCGAAATACCACATCTCCCAGGGGCTGCCGCGCAAGACTCCGCCGACTGGAAACGCTCGCTTCGCGAACCTGCCTCGTGCCATCCGCCCGCGCGGCCCCTCGCTGACGCGTGGGCCCCACCGCGCGCCCCGCTCGCCTGGCGGGCAGCCGTCACGCGGCCGCCGCGTATATAGCGGACTGGCCTCGCCCCACCTGCCAACCCACACCTGCTCTCCCCCTTCATTAAAAACTGCCCATTTATTTATCAATTCCGGCGACCCTCCTCCCACCGGCGACGACTAGGACGAGGCACCGCCGGCAATCATGTGCGGCGGCGCGATCCTCAAGGACCTCAAGGTCCCCGCGCCGACGCGGAAGGTGACGGCGGCGGTGCTGTGGCCCGAGAAGAACAAGCCCAAGCGGGCCGACGGCGTGGCCCGGCGCCTCGCGGGGCTCGGCCGGCGCGGGGGGCTCGGGCTGGACGACGGCGACGTGGACTTCGAGGCCGACTTCGAGGAGTTCGAGGCCGACTCCGGGGACTCCGACGTGGAGCTCGGGCGCGCCGGGGTTGCTGGGAAGGACGGCCACGACGTGGTCGTCGAGATCAAGCCCTTATTCGCCGTCAAGAGGTCCCTCTCCCAAGGTATCGGCCCCGCGTCGCTTGGACTCGTTCTTTAATCCGCGTATTGTTACCGTTTGCGATTGACTGCTGTAGGAGTTAGGAGATTGTGTGATTGGGCAGGAAGAGAAATCGTGTAGGGGTTGCTGTTGGAAGGCTATATTTGGGGGCGTGTTGCTCCGATTTGTTTAGAGATTTTGGATTGGATGTGTTATCATGGAGTGATTTGGGTGAAGGGTTAGGCCTTTTTACATTTCTCTGTTGTGTTTGTTAGGTGATTAGCCGGGCAGGCTGTTTCTGACGCTGTTCCTTTCAGAGAAGCGATTTGGGTCGTTAGGTTGTCGATCTTGTCATTTATGCTTTTCGTGAGCTTTGATGGTGATTCACATGCTTACTGTTTATAGTCAAAAGGGGTTGAAAATCTGCAGAAGAGGGGCGAATTTCTCCGTTTTGCTTGGAGGTCTCGGCCTCTTGAACTGTTTCCTTGTTAGATGGTTGTCGATTTTCGTGGGGGTTGCTGTAGACTAGGTTCAGTTCTCAGTCCGAAGGAGTTTTCTGTTTTTTTTTCTCAAATAGGAAGGATTAATATGGTACTTGCTGAATCCTGAGAAAAAAATATCCTTGATTCTGCATCGTCTATAATGCAATTTGTAGAATTAATAATTGCAGAATGATGATAAAGGTCTATAGCATGAGGTCTGTTTATCAGAACTCTGGTGTTTTTATTAAGTTGTTATTTTATTTTATTTGTTTTATTTTTGGGCGACTGATGCTTTCACCCAAACATGACCCTTCATGGTTCAATGTTTAGGATTGTGATATTATACATATAAATTCATGTCCATGATGAAATTATCTACTTTCTGTGAGAGAAGTTTGTCTGTGTTGGTCCCTCTTAACCAACTCAGTGGTTTGGCCGTTCGATTGGGTAAGAAGAGTAATTGTTTAGGGGTTGGTGTTGGAAGGTTGGATTTGTTGGGTGTTACACCTGTTTGTTTAGAGATTTTGGATTGGAATTGATTGGATGCGTTTTCATGAAGTGATTTGGGTTAAGGGCTTACTCTCCCGTGTTAGCCTGAAATAATTAGGCTGGTAGGCTGTTTCCACACTGTTCCTTTTAGAGAAGCGATTTTGGTTGTTTAGGTTGCTTATCTTGTGATCTATACTTTTCATGAGCTTTGATGGTGACTCATATGCTTACTGCTGTTTATAGTCATATAAGGTAAAGGGCCGAATTTCTCCAATTGAGGTCTCGGCCTCTTGAATTTTTCCTTGTTAGATGGTTGTTGATTTGCGTGAGGATTGTTCTAGACTTGTTGATTTATCAGTTAAAAGATTATCCTGGTAAGTGTTGAATCCTACTAAAAATATCCTTGATTCTGCATCATGTATAATGGGATTTGTAGATTAATAACTGCAGAATGATAGCAAAGGTCTATAGCATGAGGTCTCTTTATCAGAATCCTGGATTTTTATCAGTTGTGATTTATTTTATTTCATTTTATTTGTTTTGCGGGTGACTGATGCTTTCACCCAAACTTGAAGAGGATTGCACCCATCATGGTTCAATGCTCATTATGATTGTGATATTTTACATATGAATTCATGTCCATGATGAAATTAATTATTTCTTGTGAGAGAAGTTTGTCTGTGTTGGTCTCTCTTAGCATTGACATTGATCTTCCATTGCAGATGACTTAAGCACCATGACTACTGCTGGTTTTGATGGTCCTGCACAAAGGTCAGCAAAAAGGAAGAGAAAGAACGAGTTCAGGGGTATCCGCCAGCGCCCCTGGGGTAAGTGGGCTGCTGAAATCAGAGATCCTAGCAAGGGTGTCCGTGTCTGGCTTGGTACTTTCAACAGTGCTGAAGAAGCTGCAAGAGCTTATGATGTTGAAGCACGAAGGATCCGTGGCAAGAAGGCCAAGGTTAACTTTCCAGAGGAACTAACAGTTCATCAGAAGCGCCGTGCTTGCCCTGCTGCTCCTAAAGTTCCCAAGTCAAGCGCAGCACAGGAACCTACCGTCATACCAGCAGTCAACAACCTTGCCAACCCAAATGCTTTCGTCTACCCGCCTGCTGACTTTGCATCAAAGCAGCCACTTGTTCAGCCTGACAACGTGCCATATGTTCCCGCAATTAACTCTGCTGCCCCTGTTGAAGCTCCTGTTATGAATATGTACTCTGACCAGGGAAGCAACTCCTTTGGCTGCTCTGACTTGGGCTGGGAGTATGACACCAAGACTCCAGATATATCATCCATTGCTCCCATTTCCACCATTGCTGAAGGAACAGAGTCTGCACTTCTCCAGAGTAACACCTACAACCCAGCAGTGATTGCCGAAGGAGCTGAATCTGCGCTTGTCCAGAGCAACACCTACAACTCAGTGGTGCCTCCTGTTATGGAGAACAATGCTGTCGATTTTGAGCCTTGGATGAGGTTTCTTGTTGATGATGGCGTGGATGAGCCGATAGATAGCCTTCTGAATTTTGATGTGCCTCAGGATGTCGTTGGCAACATGGACCTTTGGAGCTTCGATGACATGCCCATCTGTGGCGAAATTTTCTGAGGGATTCAAACCCCTGTATATCAGGACAAAGGGTAAGCCTTCGCAATTTGGATGTTCGGTCTGAGGTTGATAATCTTTTCATTATCCTGAACTTTTTGTTGCGTGTTTCAGGAATAAGACTATGGGAGATTGGGAAGCACCCTGTTGTCACCTTTGGTTAGTATATGCCTATGTGCAAGCTTAGATGCAAAAAAGCCGCATCTTGAGTTGTAGTCGACCCTTTCCCTAGTTGACTGTCAATGAACCGTTGTCATTTATGAGTCTGATGAACCGTTGTCTTTAACTTTTGTCAACTTTTATGTCGTCGCTACCATTTCTGAATGTGAACAGCATGGATTTGTGTCCAGTTTGCTTTAATCTGTGCACTCGATCGTTTTCCCCCTCTAGTTTTGGCTGTTTAATTGGTGATAGAAGTAACCTATATATCTTATTTCTGAGCATAAGTTTATCTGTTAAATATGGATTTTCTTGGCTGTTCGCACAGTTTCTGCTGTACAGGTGTGGCAATTTATATTATACTCCTCTTTTTCACTTAGGCTCTGGCAAAATATACCAGATTTGTTTTCAAAAAACAAACAAACCCAGATTTACTTATCTTTGATACTAGCTGCGTGATCACAGGGAGTCATTTTTTCTACATTTAGTTCTCACCCATGTAGTTCTTATAAATATTTAGGGCGCCTAATTCGTAATTCCAGGGATCTGTTCCATTCTATTCCATTTCAGTGCATTCTTATAGCTATGCATTTTGCTGTCTCTCAGTCCTTCTCGATGTGAGAAGCCATGTAAACAACATGTACATTTCACTTGATTTATTACTAGTACCTTCACCGAATTGGTGGTCTCATGTCATTGTCATGTTAGGTCCTTAATTTGATTTGACGTCGTCGGCATAAGTAGTGCACGTCGCATTCTTTTTCTCTGAACAAGAAAAGGCGCCGGCGCCATGTATTCCACTGAAGCACAGATTACACTGAGGATAACAAAGCCCTCGGGGATAAAATCTGCAATACTATGTAACATCGGGCATTGCATTCTAATCGTGGGTAGAACTATTGCCGCAAAAAACTGTGGTAGTTACAGTGTCCTGACTGTCGACTGTTGAGCGAAGATGTGAGCGCTTTCATTGAAATTCCTGGATATACTGTATGATATAGACCTGAGCTGATAAAGTACTTGTAAATACACAGAAATCTACAAGAGCTGATCTGATTTTTCAGTGCCCAGGATGATTCCTTGGATTTCTTGCTGCAGCTGCTTTGGCTAGCGTTAAGTTGTCTGTTAGAAACGTGGCGTCCTGCATATGCATTTGCACGTCACCTTCTTACGATGAGTAAGTTATTATTACTCGACAATCACATGGGGTTCACCAAAGGTATTCACGTAGGTAGTTTCCACGAAGGCATAACTGGCTGTCACTTACATGTTTCTCTCACAAAAGATGGACGACTCGCAGATGAGAGTACATCAAAGCGAGGTATGAAGACAACTTCCATGCGGTAGTTTCACTGGTATCAAAAGTGCATACCAACTCCAAAATAATCCGAGACGGCCAACTCTTGCCCGAATCTTCTAGTTGTTTTGTTGATTCATGGCTAGAGCTTGCTGGTTTGCTGGAGGCTGTTATGGAGAGCAAGTTGTTTTCTTCCCGATGACTCCTAATTCTAGTCCAATCACACAACTATTTGGGGCTATCATTTTGGCATTGCACTAGTCTTCTCCTTGTTTTAAGAACAACAATTGTGTGTGTTTGAGTTCTGGTGGCTCTTTCTTCCCTTTAAATCGAGTGGTCTGATTTTTGTTGGTGAGCAAACAAATACCACACATATATGTTGTGGACCCATGGTAGTGTTGTAGCCTGGACACAAGTATGCTGGCATTAACGAGGCATCTATGGGTACTTATCGTCTGACTAGGGAAGTAACTCCTTTGCCTCCTCTGACTTAGGCTGGGAGTATGACATCTAGAATCCATATACTACTGTATCATCCATTGCTCAGATTTTCTAGCATTTGCCGAAGGAGACGAATCTTGTCTATAGTAGCACCTACAGCTCAGGGGTGCCTCCAAATGGAGAAGAATAATCGATCTGACCGATGAACTTCCATTTCTGAACCTTGCATGAGGTTTCCTTTGGGCGATGGCGTGGATGAGTCGATTGATAAACCTTCTAAACCTTGATGTCATGGTGTCATTGTCAACATGGACCTTTGGATCCTCGACAACATGCCCATCTCTGGTGAATTATACTGAGTGATTCAAACCCAATATATAGGGACAAAGGGTAAAAGCCTTGGCAATTTGGATGTTCAATCTGGGGAGCATAGTCTTTCCTTACTCTGAACTTCGTGTTCAGTGTTTCAGGAATAAGTCTCTGGGAGGTTGGGAAGCACCCTATTGTCACATTTGGCTAGCATATGTCCAAGCTTAGATGCAAAAAAGTTGCATCATGAGTCTCTTTTGCAATCGACCCCTTTCCTAGTTGGTTGTCTCTCTATGGCAGCCATTTATGAGACCCACTGTCCCTATATTTTGGCAACTTTTATGTTGTTGCTGCCATTCCTGAATGTGAACAGCATGAATGTGTGTCCGGTTTGCTTTAATCTGTACACTTAGTCACCTTTTCCCTTTAGTTTTGGCAGTTTAATTGGTGATAAAAGTAATCTATATAATTTATTTCTGTACATAAATTTATCTGTTAGATTTGGGATTGTCGGTTGCTTGCACAATTTCTGTCATATAGGGGTGGTAAGCAAAACTTCCTCGATATTCTTGGGGATAACACTTATTGCTTCGGGCTCTGGCAAAATGTACCAGATTTGCTGATCTTTGATACTAGCTGTGAGATCACACAAAGTCGTTTTCTCTACATGTAGTTCTCACCGATGTAATTTTTACATAGCTACTTAGTGCACCTAATTAGAGATGAAACCCAAAAGATTTTTGTTGGGGCGTAACCCTATCAGCAACGCGCCACATCGGAACCCGGGTGTGGTGGAAAATGGGCAAGGGCCGGGCCGTCACCCCCAGGTGGCACGCCGTATCTTGATCAGGATACGGTGGCAAGTGAGCGAGGATCGGGTCGTCTCATCCTTAGTGGCGCGCTACATCGGCGCCCGGATGTAGTGGAAAATGAGCAAGGGTCTTCGCATTTGACTCGACAAGTGCGAAGGGTAAGGAAGCTAGCCGAGCCTAGGAGGATTCACTTAGGTAGCTGGAACGTAGGGTCTCTGACAGGGAAGCTTCGGGAGCTAGTTGATGCAGCGGGGAGGAGAGGGGTTGATATCCTTTGCGTCCAAGAAACCAAATGGAGAGGACATAAGGCGAAGGAGGTGGAGGATACCGGCTTCAAGCTGTGGTACATGAGGACGGCTGCAAACAGAAATGGCGTAGACATCTTGATCAACAAGAGCCTCAAGTATGGAGTGGTAGACATCAAGAGACGTGGGGACCGAATTATCCTGGTCAAGCTGGTAGTTGAGGACTTGGTTCTCAATGTTATCAGCGCGTATGCCCCGCAAGTAGGCCACAATGAGAACAACAAGAGGGAGTTCTGGGAAGGCCTGGAAGACATGGTTAGGAGTGTACCGATTGGTGAGAAGCTCTTCATAGGAGGAGACCTCAATGGCCACGTGGGTACATCTAACACAGGTTTTGAAGGGGCGCATGGGGGCTTTGGCTATGGCATCAAGAATGAAGAAGGAGAAGATGTCTTAAGCTTTGCTCTAGCCTACAACATGATTGTAGCTAACGCCCTCTTTAGAAAGAGAGAATCACATCTGACTTTTAGTAGTGGCCAACGCTCTAGCTAGATTGATTTCATCCTCTCAAGAAGAGAAGATAGGCGTGCGTGCCTAGACTGTAAGGTGATACCCGGAGAGAGTGTTGTACCCCAGCATAAGCTGGTGGTTGCTGACTTCCGCTTTCGGATTTGTGTCCAGCGGGATAAGCGTGCCAAAGTCGCTAGAACGAAGTGGTGGAAGCTCAAAGGGGAGGTAGCACATGTGTTCAAGGAGAGGGTCATTAAGGAGGGCGCTTGGGAGGAAGGAGGGGATGCGGACAATGCGTGGATGAAGATGGCGACTTGCATTCGTAAGGTGGCCTCGGAGGAGTTTGGAGTGTCCAGGGGAAGGAGAAGCGAAGATAAGGATACCTGGTGGTGGAATGATGATGTCCAGAAGGCGATTAAAGAGAAGAAAGATTGCTTCAGATGCCTATACCTGGATAGGAATGCAAACAACATAGAGAAGTACAACATGGCGAAGAAGGCCGCAAAGCGAGCTGTTGGTGAAGCAAGGGGTCGGGCATATGAGGACCTCTACCAACGGTTAGGCACGAAGGAAGGCGAAAGGGACATCTATAAGATGGCAAAGATCCGAGAGAGGAAGACGAGGAATATTGGCCAAGTAAAATGCATCAAGGACGGAGCATGCCAACTCTTGGTGAAGGACGAGGAGATTAAGCACAGATGGCGGGAGTACTTCGACAAGCTGTTCAATGGGGAGAATAAGAGTTCTACCATTGAACTGGACGACTCCTTTGATGAGACCAGCATGCGTTTTGTGTGGCGAATCCAGGAGTCTGAGGTCAAGGAGGCTTTAGAAAGGATGAAAGGAGGCAAGGCGATGGGCCCGACATAACGATAGTATGTCTAACCAAGCTTTTCAACCTCATTTTTCGGGCAAACAAGATGCCAGAAGAATGGAGACGGAGTATATTAGTACCAATCTTCAAGAACAAGGGGGATGTTCAGAGTTGTACTAATTACCGTGGAAGCTGATGAGCCATACAATGAAGCTATGGAAGAGAGTCATTGAGCACCGCTTACGAAGAATGACAAGTGTGACCAAAAATCAGTTTGGTTTCATGCCTGGGAGGTCGACCATGGAAGCCATTTTCTTGATACGACAACTTATGGAGAGATACATGGAGCAAAAGAAGGACTTGCATACGGTGTTCATTGACTTGGAGAAGGCCCATGATAAGATACCGCGGAATGTCATGTGGTGGGCCTTGGAGAAACACAAAGTCCCAGCAAAGTACATTATCCTCAAGGACATGTATGATAATGTTGTGACAAGTGTTCGAACAAGTGATGTCCATACTGATGACTTCCCAATTAAGATAGGACTGCATCAGGGGTCAGCTTTGAGCCCTTATCTTTTTGCATTGGTGACGGATGAGGTTACAAGGGATATACAAGGAGATATCCCATGGTGTATACTCTTTGCGGATGATGTGGTGCTAGTTGACGATAGTCGGACGGGGGTAAATAGGAAGTTAGAGTTATGGAGACAAACCTTGGAATTGAAAGGGTTTAGGCTTAGTAGAACTAAAACCGAGAACATGATGTGCGGTTTCAGTACTACTAGGTGAGGAGGAGGAGGTTAACCTTGATGGCCAGGTGGTACTCAGAAGGACACCTTTCGATATTTGGGGTCAATGCTGCAGGAGGATGGGGTATTGATGAAGATGTGAACCATCGAACCAAAGCCGGATGGATGAAGTGGCGCCAAGCTTCTGGCATTCTCTGTGACAAGAGAGTGCCACAAAAGCTAAAAGGCAAGTTCCACAGGACGATGGTTCGACCCGCAATGTTGTATGGCGCTGAGTGTTAGCCGACTAAAAGACGACATTGTCACGCCCAATATGCGACCCTATCCTAAAGGAACTCGAAGGTCCCACCAAGGATAGACCCGCATATTGAAACGCTTTTGCAAGGTGGATATCATTACATCAACATTACATAATATTTGGGGATACATACAAGGCATACAAATGCCACAAGAATACATCAATACATCATACATAAGCTCAACATCCGACTACGGATGAAACATAAACAGAAACTCAAACGACATCCACCCTGCTAGCCCAGGCTGCCGACCTGGAACCTATCCCCTGATCGAAGAAGAAGCAGAAGAAGAACTCCAAACAAGTAAACATCGCTCTCGCGTCATGATCATCGCAAAACCTGTACCTGCAACTGGTGGTGTAGTAATCTGTGAGCCACGAGGACTCAGCAATCCCATTACCATGGGTATCAAGACTAGCAAAGCTTAAAGGGAAAGGAATGGATAAGGTGGTGAGGCAGCAGCGACTAAGCATGTATGGTGGCTAACTTACGCAAATGAGAGCGAGAAGAGAAGCAAAGGAACGGTCGTGAAACTAGCAATGATCAAGAAGTGATCCTGAACTCCTACTTACGTCAAACATAACCCAGAAACCGTGTTCACTTCCCGGACTCCGCCGAGAAGAGACCATCACGGCTACACACGCGGTTGATGCGTTTTAATTAAGGTCAAGTGTCAAGTTCTCTACAACCGGATATTAACAAATTCCCATCTGCCACATAACCGCGGGCACGGCTTTCGAAAGATAATACCCTGCAGGGGTGTCCCAACTTAGCCCATTATAAGCTCTCACGGTCAACGAAGGATATTCCTTCTCCCGGGAAGACCCGATCAGTCTCGGAATCCCGGTTACAAGACATTTCGACAATGGTAAAACAAAACCAGCAAAGCCGCCCGATGTGCTGACAATCCCGATAGGAGCTGCACATATCTCGTTCTCAGGGCAACACCGGATGAGACATCCTACGAGTAAAACCAGACCTCGAGTTTCCCCGAGGTGGCCCCGCAGTCTACTCAGTTCGGACCAACACTTAGAGAAGCACTGGCCCGGGGGGGGGGTTAAAATAAGATGACCCTCGAGAGAGCGACTCCCTCGGGAAAAGAAATAGGCTGAGCAAATGGTAAAACCAAGGTTGGGCCTTGCTGGAAGAGTTTTATTCAAAGCGAACTGTCAAGGGGGTCCCATAAATCACCCAACCGTGTAAGGAACGCAAAATCCGGGAACATAACACCGGTATGACGGAAACTAGGGCGGCAAGAGTGGAACAAAACACCAGGCATAAGGCCGAGCCTTCCACCCTTTACCAAGTATATAGATGCATTAATAATATAAGAGATATTGTGATATCCCAACATAAACATAATCCAACATGGAGCAATCTTCATCTTCACCTGCAACTAGCAACGCTATAAGAGGGGCTGAGCAAAGCGGTAACATAGCCAAACAACGGTTTACTAGGAAGGGTGACAAAGGTTAGAGGTTCATGGCAATTTGGGAGGCTTGAGGAGCAATTGAATAGGTAGCGCAGCAAAGCGATAGAACGAAGCAACTAGCATAGCAATGATAGTAATGAGATCCAAGGTGACGGTCATCTTGCCTGAAATCCCACTAGGAAGAAGAATGAATCCATGAAGAAGATGAAGCCACGAAGACGAACGAATCCTCACGATCGCAACGACACGGGAACTATCGAGAAGAAGCACACAACAAGGTAAACACACCACGCATGAACAAGGCATGATGCTCAAAAAAGAATGATGCATGACAAGGCTATATGAAGCTACTCATGACAAGAGATGATGCATACAAGAACAACACGCCAAGGCAAGTTTAAATGAGGCCGGAAACAACATATAACAATTCCGGTAAGTCCTCATATGCAAATTTTGAAATTGGTCCAGAACTGAATAAACTTTAAGTTAAAGTTGTTAAACAGCAAGTTAAAGAGCACCACGATGATCTACACGAAATTCTAGTCAAGTCCCATATAAAGTTCAATAGATTCGGAGCTACGGCCTAGAAGATATGAGCAACACAAGATAAGCATGGCATTGATGCAAAATGCATACAAACATCAAGCAAACACCTCAAAACAAGGATGCAACATGATAATATGAGACTACATGCAAAACTAAGCAAGTTTCATGTAGAGCATGCTCAAAACGGAGCAACGGTGCAACACATACACTCCAAACAAGACATAGCAACAATCTGGCCATAACAGCAACTATGCAACTAGAAAGCATCAAAACAATATGCTACAACACCTTAACATGAAAACAAATGACATGGACATGATGTACGGGTAAAGCACAACAAAACATGAACAGTGAGCTATCTCCAGAAATCACTAGAACATGCTCAAAAGGACATGGCAAGATTGCAAATAATAACAGGTTCACAGACTTGGTGAAATACTGGACATGGCAGAAACAGCATCAGGTTGCAATGTTCAGAGCACGAAATCAACATGCTACAGGAACTTAACATGGCAGAAAAAGGCATGGCATGAATCTATTCAAAGCATATAACAAATGTCCCTTACTGACCTTAAGCCAAAAAGGATCAGAAGATATGATGGCAAGCATGTAAACATAGCAAGTTTCGTTAACAGGTTTCAGACTTAGCAGAAAACAGAGCATGGCAGAAACTATAATAAGAAGGCATGTTGGTGAGCTTGAAACACTCACCACAAAGCAATGAATGACAAAACAAGCATACCTACAGCAAGATGACATGTTTAGGAAGCTATCCATGGCAAGAGCAAATACATAGCATGTATGGATCAACTACAATAAGCTTGGCAAAATTGCATATCATGTTAAGAATCTGCCAGAAATATTTTATAGCAAAAGTAGAGCAAGATTGAGTCATGCTATGGCACTGCATAATTGCAAACAAAGGAATGGATCAATTACAACAATAGCTACAAAACATCCTTACTGAACATCTCCAAAATATGCATGGATCTCTCTGTAACATCAAGTTTACATGGCAACAAAATTACAGCAGACAAGGACTTAGAGAAATCACTAAGTCCCTGAAATCAGAAATATTACGGAGCCTACATTGCATGCTTGTGCTAGTCACCACAGAGATCACAAAAAATACATGGACTACACCACTGGAAATATGGCATGGCATACTTCAAAACACATGTAAAGCTCATACTCAAAAGATGCACAGATTAAATGATACAAAAATAACAAATCTCCAAGTTCTGCTAAGAACCAGCAGATAACAGCAACTAGCCCTCTTCCAACAGAGATTTGGGCATCAAGATGACCTCTAATGAACATGGTGCAATTGAACAAAATGAGGAACATCACGAGACGAACAATTTTATATATAATACATGCAAAAAGGATCTACGAGCAGGAAGTTACACCAGGTCAAACAAGTGCACATGAGATGAAAAATTCTAGGACTTGGCAAATTTGAGAGAGGGAGGGGAAGAAGTCAACGCGGGGAGACCTCACTGCATCTGGATCGGGGGTCGGTGGAGATCGCCGGAGGGGACGAGGGCGCGGCGGAGGAGGCTTCTGGCGCCGGGCGGAGGCGAGCTCCGGCGCGGCGGAGCAAGGAGGCGCTCGGGAGGCGGCGGGGTCGGGAGGCGCGGGCCGTCGCGGGCGGCGGCGGAGGTGGCCCCGGCGGGCGCTGCGGCGGAGGATGCACGGCGGCACAGGCGGAGTCCGGCGACGGCGGGCGATCGAGCTCGGGCGGCGGGCGAGCGGGAGCCGAGGGGCGGCGGCGCGGATCTGGGCGCCTCGGGCCCCGATGGGCCTGGCGGGCCAGCCCCGGGCCCGGGCGTGCCGCGGCGGCGGGAGGAGAGAGGAGGCGCGGTGAGGGCCGACGTGGCGCCTCCTGATTGGCCGCAAGCGGCGGCGGCGGCGAGATGGACATGTCCGGCGCGGCGGGGAGTGTCCGGTGGCGCGAGGAGGAAGAAAAATACTGGGGTTAGGGTGGAATTGATCCGGAATTTCGGGGGAGGGGGTGTTTATATAGGTAGAGGGAGCTAGGAGAGTCCAAACGAGGTGCGGTTTTTGCCCACGCGATCGTGATCGAACGACCGAGAGCATGGCGGAGACTTAGAGGTGTTTTCGGGCTGTTAGAAGGTTTTTTTTGCTGCAACAAACAAATGGACTTTGCGGATGCCTGGTTAACCGTTGGAGTACCAAACGACCTCCAAATGGAACGAAACTTGACCGGTGGTCCACCGGTGGTATACCAAGGCCACTTGACAAGACTCGGTCCATTCCGAGAAGGTTCAACACCCACTCACGAAAAGAAGACAAGAGGGGGCGCCGGGTGACAACGGAGTGCCGGATTGCAAAACGGACAACGGGGAAAATGCTCGAAAGCATGAGACGAACACGTATGCAAATGCAATGCACATGATGACATGATATGAAATGCAGAAGATGACATGGCAAAATGCAACACGCAAGCAAATGACATGGCAACAACGACGAATAACTGGCAGACACCTGGCGCGTCGGATCCGGGGCGTTACAGACATATTCAACAGTTACGTGTGGCGGAGATGCGTATGTTGAGATGGATGTGTGGCCACATGAGGAAGGATCGAGTCCGGAATGATGATATACGAGATAGAGTTGGGGTAGCACCAATTGAAGAGAAGCTTGTCCAACATCGTCTGAGATGGTTTGGGCATATTCAGCGCAGGCCTCCAGAAGCTCCAGTGCATTGCGGACGGCTAAAGCGTGCGGAGAATGTCAAGAGAGGGCGGGTAGACCGAATTTGACATGGAAAGAGTCCGTTAAGAGAGACCCGCAGGATTGGAGTATCACTAAAGAGCTAGCTATGGACAGGGGTGCGTGGAAGCTTGCTATCCATGTGCCCATGAGTTGATTGCGAGATCTTATGAGTTTCACCTCTAGCCTACCCCAACTTGTTTGGGACTAAAGGCTTTGTTGTTGTTGTTTACTTAGTGCGCCTAATTCATGATTTGAGGGATCTATTCCATTTTCATTGCATTCTTATAGAATTGCGCTCTACTGCCCCTCAACCCCTCATCGATATGAGAAGCCATTAGTAAAGTACAACTTCCTCCTTTCATTTTTGTAAGTCATTTCAGACAACTCAAAATAGGCTGTTTTGTACATTGTCTGAAATATCTTCAAAGTCTTATAAAAGTCAACAGAGGGAGTAGTAAATATGCATCCTATAGGTCCGGCGGACCCTCCTTCGGAATTGAATCTGCCACTATGACAAATGAAAATTATATCATATTTTCATCTTTTAAAATGAAGCTGCAATTTTCTTGCAAACAAATACATAACTGAATCCTCTCAATATGGGCCATTTATACAACAGATTTATTTTCAAAGAATTTCTTGATTTGGTACCACCTATCTTCTGTAAAGATAGTAAGGTGTCCAACGTTGTGACAGGATAAATATTTGATGATGTCCGAAGGATTGAGGAAGGAGATAAAAGATAACAAAAAATTGAAGAACGGTAATGAACAATTTAAGAGCCACAAGTATATAGATATCTTAATAAACAAACAAAACTGAATACACGATTTCTTCCACCCATTCTCGTCCTACACAAGCAGAATTTACAAACAATATCTTCTTTCACACTGCATATTTGGACCAAACAAAGCACGAACAAAATTATGTTTATTCTATGCCTTGGTCACCCTCCTACGTAGTAAATATACCCGTGAGTGTCTACGAGCTCATTTCATTTTTTAGGCAAACTTGATTAGCGCATGCCTGCAGTCAAATATGTAGCAGGGCAGCGGATGCATTTAGGAAAAAGAAGGAAACAATACGTCTAGTTTTAAAAAACATCTGTGAAACACTGTAATTAAATAGGTGCCTGGGTGGAAATCGAAGTATAATTCTCGCTGGACTAATGAAGTGAGGCAGCTTACTGCTGTGAATGCAGGAAGTTATATGTTCCTAAATATAAGTCTTTTTAGATATTTCAATATGAACTACATACGGAGTAAAATATATAGTAAAATGAATGAATCTACACGCTAAACTATGTCTATATACATCCGTATGTAGTTTATATATAAATCTTTAAAAATACTTATATTTAGGAATAGAGGGAGTATATTGTATTTATACATTAATAATATGCCCCATTCATCTATAGGCACATCAGTGACAAAATGGCAAAAGAAGGCCTCCCAAATGTTATTCAGCAGGATCAAGTACTTGGAGCTTTTGCTTTCTTTTGTCATCCTTGAAAGTGCCAAATATATTGATTTCTTACATCTCCGTTCCACTTTTACATGGCATTCTCTTTCAACAGAGGATCTGCGTGATCTTTTTTACTCTTTATTATGATGAACAGGTCAGGTGAACTCTGTTTCTCCGTTGAGCTTGCATCCCTTCTATAATATACATCAAATATATTTATTCAAAATTTGGAAACGGTTATAACTTTTAGATGCTAGCCGCCTTTTCAAGTGAACAGAAGAAAAACTGACACGGTTGCTGATTACTTGAAGACCATTTTAGGTGATAACCGCCTTTACAAGTCTGGATTTCACAAAAGTTAAAATTCAAGTAATTAATAGCCAATAATATCAAATTGACCCGTGCGGTTTACGGCCAAAGAATTATGAGGCACACTTTCCCGTGCTACAACTCTTTGTAAAACTACCATCACGGCTACCACCAACACAGAAGCTCCTTTTTCAGAACAGCACACATGTCCTGTACAGAGGAAATCACCAAGTAAATCAATCTAAAAAAAATAATAAAGTTTGCAAAAGATATTGTTGGGTAGGGAGAAGAGTGTACGGAAGTAATCTTACCGGTCAAGAGTTTGGGGGTATCTCCCACCCATTAATTGGAAAAACTTTCTGAACATCATCTGTAGCTCTATTTTCCATCTCTCATCATCACCCTGCCCATGGTCTCGAAGTTGTTGTTGACTCCAACAAATAGGCTGAACGGTTTTTCATACATGTTCGATCTGTAGGTGGCGTCGAAGATAATCACATCGTCAAAGTGTTTGTACTGAAGGTTCTGGCTACTGGTCCAGAGTAGTGGCCTCACTCTACAGTTACTACCAACCTGAAAAGTATACTGGAATGTTGGATCCTCTGCTTTGATCCTTTTTTGGATAAAGGGCGTTTTTACTAACTCATAATGAAGCATCAAGGTCCTAGCAAGGTTTTCAAGGATCCTCATACCAAGCATTCTTTGCTCCAATGTCAGCAATGTGTGGGCACATTGTTTTCCCTAAATCAAGCCCCTCGTGTTCTTGTCGATATTACTATGAGACCGCTGTTAGAAGTAATCTTGTCTGGTAGATTAATTAGTTTCTAGCTAAATTGATTAGTCTGGTTATGAGGTGTCTTTGATTTACACGTGTAGTAGTGCTGCTTCAAGTCACGTTAGAAGTTAGTCCTAGCTATAGGTTAGTACGTTGTGTGATTTGTTTAGGCTGAGTTTAATTGGAGTCCAAGTAGTACTAGGACTAGAGTCTATACACGAACAAGTTCTACAGAGGCTAGCAATGGTGGAAGGGTGAGAGTGCGTATAATTCATGGACTCAATATTTGTCATCGGTAGGGCAGGAAGGTTGATGTAGAGGCCCTCCGTGATCGAATCCCCCTCCGGTAGATCGCCGGAAAAGGCCCCAAGATGGGATCTCACGAGAACAGAAGCTTGAGGCGGCGGAAAAGTATTTTTGTGGCCTCCTCGGGACTCTTCTGGCCTCCTCTGTAAGCCCCGTAGGTGTCTTCTAGTCCAAAAAAAAAATCATCATAAAGTTTTATTCCATTTGGACTCCGTTTGATATTCCTTTCTGTAAAAGTCAAAAACAAGAAAAAAACAACAACTGGCAATGGGCACTAGGTTAATAGGTTAGTCCCAAAAAATGATATAAAATAGTACCATGCATATAAAACATCCAAGATAGATAATATAATAGCATGGAACAATAAAAAATTATAGATACGTTGGAAACGTATCAGCGACACTCCGGACAACGCGGACGACCTCGGCGACCCCACTCCCGAGCACCAGACTGATGGCTTAGAGGAGAAAATGGGCCAGCATAACGCCGAAGACCCCGATATTCCGAAGACATCAATTACATGCCTCTCTCCGAAGAGGAAGTCAGCCTTGGCGCTGAGGACTTCATCGTCCCAGAAGATCCACTCAAACAAGAGCGGTTCAAGCAACAACTAATAGCTACCGCGCGAAGCCTGAAGAAGAAGCAGCAACAGATAAAGGCCGAACAAGACACCCTCAACGACAGATGGACGAAAGTCCTAGCAGCCGAAGAAGGGTACGGCTAGGAACGACAAACAAAGAGTTATCCCAAGCGCAAATTGCTGCCGCAATTCGATGACGAGGCTCTTGAGCCTGCACCACCCAAACGAACTCAAGGCGACCAGCCCGACCGCCCCCCTCGAGGAAGGGACAGACCGGCTGGCGATGCCGAACACCCACCGGCCCCTCCTCGCCTTAAAGGCAAAGAGGCGACACAGCCAACATATCAATACGATCTTCGACACGACTTGGCCGTCAGAGCAGGCCAGTCAAGGTCCATCTACGGATCAAGAGGTTACCCTCCCAATAGAAGAGACGGATACCAAGCATGGCTCGACCGGAATGATAGAGTTCGTGATCAACACCGGGCCAGGATGGAATCCGAGGTTCGACGCGATGTGGCCCGGTTAAGGGGCGCTGCTCACCCAATGTGCTACACCGATGAGGTGATGTAGCACCAATTCCCAGAAGGGTTTAAACCCGTAAACATCGAGCCATATGACGGAACTACAGACCCGACCATGTGGATTGAGAATTTTCTTCTCCACATTCATATGGCACGAGGAGATGACCTTCACGCCATCAAATACCTGCCGTTAAAGCTCAAAGGACCAGCCCGACACTGGTTGAACAACCTCCCCGAAGACTCCATAGGGAGCTAGGAAGAGCTCGAGGATGCTTTCCGAGCCAACTTTCAAGGCACCTATGTATGGCCTCCGGATGCCGATGACCTGAGCCACATGGTCCAACAGCTCGGTTAGTCAGCCTGACAATTCTGGAATCGATTTTGACCAAAAAGAACCAGATAGTCGATTGCCTGGATGCCGAAGCCATAGCCGCGTTCAGACACAGTATCCGGGACGAGTGTCTCACACGACAACTCGGCCAAGATAAGCCAAAGACAATGGCGGCTCTCACCTCCCTCATGACCCGCTTCTGTGCAGGCGAAGATAGCTGGTTGGCTCGTAGAAGCACCAACCCCGAAGACCCCGACACTTCAGAGGTCCGGGACGGCAATGGGAAGCTATGGTGCAATAAAAATAAATGTCGGCACGGTGGCGCCGAAGCTGACGACACGGCAGTGAATGCCAGATTTCGCAATTCCAAGTCAGGACCGCGGAGAAAGCCCTCTAAGGGAAACTAGGACGGACCCTCTAAGTTAGATGTCATCCTGGATAGGCCGTGCCAGATCAATGACACCTCGGACAAGCCCGCTAACCACACCAACCGCAATTGTTGGGTAATCAAGTAGGCCGGCAAACTCACAGCCAAGGACACGGGCAAAAGCCCCGCAGCGAGGACGATGAGGAACCTCGCGGGCCGAATAGTGGAGGCCAGAAGCAATTCCCTCCTGAAGTTAAAATAGTGAACATGATTTATGCCACTCATATACCCAAGGAGATGAAGTGCGCACTTCGGGACGTCTACGCCATAGAGCCTGTAGCCCCGAAATTCAGCCCATGGTCAACATGTCCGATCACCTTCGATTGCAAGGATCACCCGACCAGTATCCGTCATGGAGGATCGGCAGCTTTGGTCCTAGACCCCATTATAGACGAGTATCACCTTACCAAAGTCCTCATGGAGGGAGGCAGCAGCTTCAATCTGATCTGCGCATATACCATCAGGAAAATGGGCATTTACCCATCAAGGATCAAACTCAGTAACACCACCTTTAAAGGGGTAATCCACGGCATTGAAGCTCGCTGCTCGGGCACCATCACCTTGGAGGTAATTGTTCGGCTATCCGGATAACTTCCGAAGCGAAGAATTGATCTTCGACATCGTTCCCTTTCACAGTGGCTATCATGCCCTCTTAGGCCGGACGGCCTTCGCCTGGTTCAATGTTGTTCCCCACTATGCCTACCTCAAGCTAAAAATGCCCGGACCCAGAGGCGGCATAACGGTCAATGGCAACATAGAACGCTCTCTTCGGACGGAGGAACACACCGCGGCCCTCATGGCCGAAGACCAATCCGGTGCCGAAGGACCTAAGTGGCAGCACACCATCAAGGCACATGAGGCAGGCAAACGAGCCTGGGCCCTACCCCAGCCAAGGGGTCTTCCTGCGTTTGATGTGCATAGGGATACGCCCCCATGGCAGGCCCACCTCAGCACCACACTACGTGCCTAGATATCACAACTTTGCACTCAAAATACCATGGTCAGCTATGGGGATTAAAACCAAGAGTTCGGTTCGATCGCACCATGGAATAACGCGTCTTCGGACGATGCACAGGTACCATCTAGGACCTATCCGGCATCAAGACCCACCAATGAAGCAACCTCTCGAGGACTCCTTGTCAAGAACCCATCATTGGGCATCCATCGAATGAAGTTGTTCCTCCTAACAAGAGCAAAGGCGCAGACGTGCAGCAGGGCACAGTTCGGGTGTTAACCCACACATCAAGGCCCTACGTAAACCTTTCATCTGTAAATTTATCTTTTCTCCTTTTTACAACGTATCCCCATCCGAGGTCTTGTTCGGCAGTTCGAATGGTACGGCTAGACGTCCTGAGTTTATTGGAAATAAAGCAAAACCTTTTTGCGCTTCCTTTACAGTTGTCCATGTTGTACCTTTCCTTGTTCCTTCTCGCTCTTCGGATCTTCCTCAATCAAATGTGATACACTTTGGATCTCATATATATATATATATGTACTGATTATTAGACCGGGGGCTTGGCTTAGATGCTCGCCCTGTACATTAAAGACCGACACTTTTTTTTTGCTGTGTTCGACGTCTCGGATATGGCATTATATGCACCGGTTCCGAATTATGTCTTGGGTCAATAGTTGGGTCGCCCCGCTCCTATTCTTACCTTCTTACGTTCTGCATGTTCGGGTAAGTAGGTAAAGGGAGAACCACTGCGATTGTCCTTCCGGTTAGTCCGGTCAAGTACCTAAGTGGAGAAAGCCAAAAACTGACTGTTATAATACGCGAGAACTGGTCGGCGATCCGATGACTAGTGTTAAACTAGAAATCATTGGACATTAAAACCCGTGTCATACGAAGGGTTTGTCTTCGGCCAAACCAAGTGATAAAGTCATACACCTCGGACCTTACGCATATCACAAATACACTCGATGCTAGTCACCAGCCCCCGCAGACAAGTTCCTATGGCTAAGTGAAAGTCATAAAGCCGCATAATCAGATTGCCTTGTTCCCCTCCTACACTACCGCCTCCGGGCACCGAGACGTCGGCTAAGGGTTACAGTACGAAGGACGGAACACCCCTCGTGGCATCTACGTGGGGGCTGAAGCTGATGACTGAAGGAAATATGCCCTAGAGGCAATAATAAAGTTATTATTTATTTCCTTATTTCATGATAAATGTTTATTATTCATGCTAGAATTGTATTAACCGGAAACATAATACATGTGTGAATATATAGACAAACAGAGTGTCACTAGTATGCCTCTACTTGACTAGCTCGTTAATCAAAGATGGTTAAGTTTCCTAACCATAGACATGAGTTGTCATTTGATTAACGGGATCACATCATTAGGAGAATGATGTGATTGACTTGACCCATTCCATTAGCTTAGCATTGATCGTTTAGTTTGTTGCTATTGCTTTCTTCATGACTTATACATGTTCCTATGACTATGAGATTATGCAACTCCCGTTTACCGGAGGAACACTTTGTGTGCTACCAAACGTCACAACGTAACTGGGTGATTATAAAGGTGCTCTACAGGTGTCTCCGAAGGTACTTGTTGGGTTGGCGTATTTCGAGATTAGGATTTGTCACTCCGATTGTCGGAGAGGTATCTCCGGGCCCACTCGGTAATGCACATCACTATAAGCCTTGCAAGCATTGCAACTAATGAGTTAGTTGCGGGATGATGTATTACGGAACGAGTAAAAAGACTTGCCGGTAACGATATTGAACTAGGTATTGAGATACCGACGATCAAATCTCGGGTAAGTAACATACCGATGGCAAAGGGAACAACGTATGTTGTTATGCGGTTTGACCGATAAAGATCTTCGTAGAATATGTGGGAGCCAATATGAGCATCCAGGTTCCGCTATTGGTTATTGACCGGAAACGTGTCTCGGTCATGTCTACATAGTTCTCGAACCCGTAGGGTCCGCACGCTTAAAGTTCGATGACGGTTATATTATGAGTTTATGTGTTTTGATGTATCGAAGGTAGTTCGGAGTCCCGGATGAGATCGGGGACATGACGAGGAGTCTCGAAATGGTCGAGACGTAAAGATCGATATATTGGACGACTATATTCGGACATCGGAAAGGTTCCGAGTGATTCGGGTATTTTTCGGAGTACTGGAGAGTTATGGGAATTCGCCGGGGAGTATATGGGCCTTATTGGGCTTTAGGGGAAAGAGAGAGAGGCAGGCCGCGCGCCCCCCAAGGCCTAGACTGAATTGGACTAGGGGGAGGGGCCGCGCCCCCTCCTTCCTTCTCTTCTCTCTTCCCTTTCCTTGACTCCTACTCCTACTACTTGGAAGGGGGGGAATCCTACTCCCGGTGGGAGTAGGACTCTTCCAGGGCGCGCCATAGGGGCCGGCCCTCTCCCCCTCCTCCACTCCTTTATATACGTCGCCAGCGGTCACCCCATAGACACAACAATTGATCATTGATCTCTTAGCCGTGTGCGGTGACCCCCTCCACCATAGTCCACCTCGATAATATCGTAGCGGTGCTTAGGCGAAGCCCTGCGTCGGTAGGACATCATCATCGTCACCACGCCGTCGTGCTGATGGAACTCTCCCTCGAAGCTCTGCTGGATCGGAGTTCGTGGGACGTCATCGAGCTGAACGTGTGTTGAACTCGGAGGTGCCGTGCGTTCGGTACTTGATCGGTCGGATCGTGAAGACGTACGACTACATCAACCGCGTTGTGCTAACGCTTCCACTTTTGGTCTACGAGGTGGCATCCGAGCCAGGTTTTATGCGTAGATGTTATATGCACGAGTATAACACAAGTGAGTTGTGGGCGATACAAGTCATACTGCTTACCAGCATGTCACAATTTGGTTCGGCGGTATTGTTGGATGAAGCGGCCCGGACCGACATTACGCGTATGCTTACGCGAGACTGGTTTTACCGCCGTGCTTTGCACACAGGTGACTAGCGGGTGTCAGTTTCTCCAACTTTAGTTGAACCGAGTGTGGCTACGCCCGGTCCTTGAGAAGGTTAAAACAGCACTAACTTGACAAACTATCGTTGTGGTTTTGATGCGTAGGTAAGAACGGTTCTTGCTCAGCCCGTAGCAGCCACGTAAAACTTGCAACAACAAAGTAGAGGACGTCTAACTTGTTTTTGCGGGGCATGTTGTGATGTGATATGGTCAAGACGTGATGAGATATAAGTTGTTGTATGAGATGATCATGTTTTGTTGAAGTTATCGGCGATTGGCAAAAGCCTTATGGTTGTCTCTCTATTGCATAAGATGCAATCGCCAAATAATTGCTTTACTTTATCGCTATGCGATAGCAATAGTTGCAAGAGCAATAGTTGGCGAGACGACCATGTGACGACACATTGATATAGATCAAGATGATGGAGATCATGGTGTCATGCCGGTGACAATGGATATCATGACGATGCTTTGGAGATGGAGATCAAAGGCACAAGATGATGATGGCCATATCATGTCACATATTATGATTGCATGTGATGTTTATCTTTTATGCATCTTATTTTGCTTTATTTGACGGTAGCATTATAAGATGATCTCTCACTAAATTTCAAGATAAAAGTGTTCTCCCTGAGTATGCATCATTGCCAAAGTTCGTCGTGCCCAGACACCACGTGATGATCGGGTGTGATAAGCTCTACGTCCATCTACAACGGGTTCAAGCCAGTTTTGCACACACAGAATACTCAGGTTAAACTTGATGAGCCTAGCATATGCAGATATGGCCTCGGAACACTAAGACCGAAAGGTCGAGCGTGAATCATATAGTAGATATGATCAACATAGTGATGTTCACCATTGAAAACTACTCCATTTCACGTTATGATCGGTTATGGTTTAGTTGATTTGGATCACGTGATCACTTAGATGATTAGAGGGATGTCTATCTAAGTGGGAGTTCTTAAGTAATTTGATTAATTGAACTTTAATTTACCATGAACTTAGTCCTGGTAGTATTAGCATATCTATGTTGTAGATCAATAGCTCGCGTTTAGCTCCCCTGTTTTATTTTTTATATGTTCCTAGAGAAAACTAAGTTGAAAGATGTTAGTAGCAATGATGTGGATTTGATCCGTGATCTGAGGATTATCCTCATTGCTGCACAGAAGAATTATGTCCTTAATGCACCGCTAGGTGACAGACTTATTGCAGGAGCAGATGCAGACGTTATGAACGTTTGGCTAGCTTAATATGATGACTACTTGATAGTTTAGTGCACCATGCTTAACGACTTAGAATTGGGATTTCAAAGACGTTTTGAACGTCATGGACCATATGAGATGTTCCAGGAGTTGAAGTTAATATTTGAAGCAAATACCCGAGTTGAGAGATATGAAGTCTCCAACAAGTTCTATAGCTAAAAGATGGAGGAGAATAGCTCAAGCAGTGAGCATGCGCTCAGATTGTCTGGGTACTACAATCGCTTGAATCAAGTGGGAGTTAATCTTCCAGATAAAATAGTGATTGACAAAATTCTCTAGTCACCATCACCAAGTTACTAGAACTTCCTGATGAACTATAATATGCAAGGGATAACGGAAACGATTCCCAAGCTCTTCGTGATGCTGAAATCAACGAAGGTGGAAATCAAGAAAAGCATCAAGTGTTGATGGTTGACAAGACCACTAGTTTCAAGAAAAGGGCAAAGGGAAGAAGGGGAACTTCAAGAAGAAGGGCAAGCAAGTTGCTGCTCGAGTGAAGAAGCCCAAATCTGGACCTAAGCCTGAGACTAAGTGCTTCTACTGCAAAGGGACTAGTCACTGGAAGTAGAAATGCCCCAAGTATTTGGCGGATAAGAAGGATGGCAAAGTGAACAAAGGTATATTTGATATACATGTTATTGATGTGTACTTTACTAGTGTTTATAAAAACCCCACGGTATTTGATACTAGTTCGGTTGCTAAAAGTAGCAACTCGAAACGGGAGTTGCAGAATGAACAGAAACTAGTTAAGGGTGAAGTGACGATGTGTGTTGGAAGTAGTTCCAAGATTGATATGATCATCATCGCACACTCCCTATACTTTCGGGATTAGTGTTGAACCTAAATAAGTGTTATTTGGTGTTTGCGTTGAGCATGAATATGATTTGATCATGTTTATTGCAATACGGTTATTCTTTTAAGTTAGAGAATAATTGTTGTTCTGTTACATGAATAAAACCTTCTTTGGTCATACACCCAATGAAAATGGTTTGTTGGATCTCGATCGTAGTAATACACATATTCATAATATTGAAGCCAAAAGATGCAAAGTTAATAATGATAGTGCAACTTATTTGTGGCACTGCCGTTTAGGTCATATTGGTGTAAAGCGCATGAAGAAACTCCATGCTGATGGGATTTTGGAATCACTTGATGCTTGCGAACCATGCCTCTTGGGCAAGATGACTAAAACTCCGTTCTTCGAAACAATGGAGCGAGCAACTGACTTATTGGAAATAATACATACTGATGTATGCGGTCCGATGAGTGTTGAGGCTCGCGCCAAGTATCTTTATTTTCTGACCTTCACAGATAATTTGAGCAGATATGGGTATATCTACTTGATGAAACATAAGTCTGAAACATTTGAAAAGTTCAAAGAATTTCAGGTTGAAGTAGAAAATCATCGTAACAAGAAAATAATGTTTCTACGATCTGATCGTGGAAGAAAATATTTGAGTTACGAGTTTGGCCTTCAATTAAAACAATGTGGAATAGTTTCACAAACTCATGCCACCTGGAACACCACAGCATAATGGTGTGTCCGAACGTCATAACCGTACTTTATTGGATATAGTGCAATCTATGATGTTCTTTACCGATTTATCACTATCGTTTTGGGGTTATGCATTAGAGACAGCTGCATTCACGTTAAAAAAGGGCACCATCTAAATCTGTTGAGACGACACCATATGAACTGTGGTTTGGCAAGAAACCAAAGTTGTCGTTTCTTAAAGTTTGGGGTTGCGATGCTTATGTGAAAAAGTTTCATCCTGATAAGCTCAAACCCAAATCGGAGAAATGTGTCTTCATAGGATACCCAAAGGAGACAGTTGGGTACACCTTCTATCACAGATCCGAAGGCAAGACATTCGTTGCTAAGAATGGATCCTTTCTAGAGAAGGAGTTTTTCTCGAAAGAAGTGAGTGGGAGGAAAGTAGAACTTGATGAGGTAACTGTACCTGCTCCCTTATTGGAAAGTAGTTCATCACAGAAATCTGTTCCTGTGACTCCTACACCAATTAGTGAGGAAGCTAATGATGATGATCATGTAACTTCAGATCAAGTTACTACCGAACCTCGTAGGTCAACCAGAGTGAGATCCGCACCAGAGTGGTACGGTAATCCTGTTCTGGAGGTCATGTTACTTGACCATGACGAACCTACGAACTATGAGGAAGCGATGATGAGCCCAGATTCCGCAAAATGGCTTGAGGCCATGAAATCTGAGATGGGATCCATGTATGAGAACAAAGTGTGGACTTTGGTTGACTTGCCCGATGATCGGCAAGCCATAGAAAATAAATGGATCTTCAAGAGGAAGATGGACGCTGATAGTAGTGTTACTATCTACAAAGCTAGACTTGCCGAAAAAGGTTTTGACAAAGTTCAAGGTGTTGACTACAATGAGATTTTCTCACTCGTAGCGATGCTTAAGTCTGTCCGAATCATGTTAGCAAATTGCCACATTTTATGAAATCTGGCAAATGGATGTCAAAACTACATTCCGTAATGGATTTCTTAAAGAAGAGTTGTATATGATGCAACCAGAAGGTTTTGTCGATCCTAAAGGTGCTAACAAAATGTGCAAGCTCCAGCGATCCATCTATGGACTGGTGCAAGCATCTCGGAGTTGGAATATACGCTTTGATGAGTTGATCAAAGCATATAGTTTTATACAGACTTGCGGTGAAGCCTGTATTTACAAGAAAGTGAGTGGGAGGACTACGGCATTTCTAATAAGTATATGTGAATGACATATTGTTGATCGGAAATAATGTAGAATTATTCTGCAAAGCATAAATGAGTGTTTGAAAGGAGTTTTTCAAAGAAAGACCTCGGTGAAGCTGCTTACATATTGAGCATCAAGATCTATAGAGATAGATCAAGACGCTTGATAAGTTTTTTCAATGAGTACATACCTTGACAAGATTTTGAAGTAGTTCAAAATAGAATAGTCAAAGAAAGAACTCTTGCCTGTGTTACAAGGTGTGAAATTGAGTAAGACTCAAAGCCCGACCACGACAGAAGATAGAAAGAGAATGAAAGTCATTCCCTATGCCTCAGCCATAGGTTCTATAAAGTATGCCATGCTGTGTACCAGATCTATTGTATACCCTACACTGTGTTTAGCAAGGGAGTACAATAGTGATCTAGGAGTAGATCACTGAACAGCGGTCAAAATTATCCTTAGTGGAATAAGGATATGTTTCTCGATTATGGAGGTGACAAAAGGTTTGTCGTAAACGGTTACGTCGATGCAAGTTTTGATAGACATCCAGATGACTCTAAGTCTCAATCTGGATACATATTGAAAGTGGGAGCAATTAGCTAAAGTAGATCCGTGCAGAGCATTGTAGACATAGAAATTTGCATAATACATACGGATCTGAATTTGGCAGACCCGTTGACTAAATTTCTCTCACAAGCAAAACATGATCACACCTTAGTACTCTTTGGGTGTTGATCACATAGCGATGTGAACTAGATTATTGACTCTAGTAAACCTTTTGGGTGTTAGTCACATGGAGATGTGAACTAATCACATAAAGATGTGAACTATTGATGTTAAATCACATGGCGATGTGAACTAGATTATTGACTCTAGTGCAAGTGGGAGACTGAAGGAAATATGCCCTAGAGGCAATAATAAAGTTATTATTTATTTCCTTATTTCATGATAAATGTTTATTATTCATGCTAGAATTGTATTAACCGGAAACATAATACATGTGTGAATATATAGACAAACAGAGTGTCACTAGTATGCCTCTACTTGACTAGCTCGTTAATCAAAGATGGTTAAGTTTCCTAACCATAGACATGAGTTGTCATTTGATTAACGGGATCACATCATTAGGAGAATGATGTGATTGACTTGACCCATTCCGTTAGCTTAGCACTTGATCGTTTAGTTTGTTGCTATTGCTTTCTTCATGACTTATACATGTTCCTATGACTATGAGATTATGCAACTCCCGTTTACCGGAGGAACACTTTGTGTGCTACCAAACGTCACAACGTAACTGGGTGATTATAAAGGTGCTCTACAGGTGTCTCCGAAGGTACTTGTTGGGTTGGCGTATTTCGAGATTAGGATTTGTCACTCCGATTGTCGGAGAGGTATCTCTGGGCCCACTCGGTAATGCACATCACTATAAGCCTTGCAAGCATTGCAACTAATGAGTTAGTTGCGGGATGATGTATTACGGAACGAGTAAAGAGACTTGCCGGTAACGAGATTGAACTAGGTATTGAGATACCGACGATCAAATCTCGGGTAAGTAAAATACCGATGACAAAGGGAACAACGTATGTTGTTATGCGGTTTGACCGATAAAGATCTTCGTAGAATATGTGGGAGCCAATATGAGCATCCAGGTTCCGCTATTGGTTATTGACCGGAGACGTGTCTCGGTCATGTCTACATAGTTCTCGAACCCGTAGGGTCCGCACGCTTAAAGTTCGATGACGGTTATATTATGAGTTTATGTGTTTTGATGTATCGAAGGTAGTTCGGAGTCCCGGATGAGATCGGGGACATGACGAGGAGTCTCAAAATGGTCGAGACGTAAAGATCGATATATTGGACGACTATATTCAGACATCGGAAAGGTTCCGAGTGATTCGGGTATTTTTCGGAGTACTCGAGAGTTACGGGAATTCGCCGAGGAGTATATGGGCCTTATTGGGCTTTAGGGGAAAGAGAGAGAGGCAGGCCGCGTGCCCCCCAAGGCCTATTCCGAATTGGACTAGGGGGAGGGGCTGCGCCCCCTCCTTCCTTCTCTTCTCTCTTCCCTTTCCTTGACTGCTACTGCTACTACTTGGAAGGGGGGAATCCTACTCCCGGTGGGAGTAGGACTCCTCCAGGGCCCGCCATAGGGGCCGGCCCTTTCCCCCCTCCTCCACTCCTTTATATACGTGGCCAGGGGGCACCCCATAGACACAACAATTGATCATTGATCTCTTAGCTGTGTGCGGTGCCCCCCTCCACCATAGTCCACCTCGAGAATATCGTAGCGGTGCTTAGGCGAAGCCCTGCGTCGGTAGAACATCATCATCGTCACCACGCCGTCGTGCTGACGGAACTCTCCCTCAAAGCTCTGCTGGATCGGAGTTCATGGGACGTCATCGAGCTGAACATGTGCTAAACTAGGAGGTGCCGTGCGTTCGGTACTTGATCGGTCGGATCGTGAAGACATACGACTACATCAACCGCGTTGTGCTAACGCTTTCGCTTTTGGTCTACGAGGGTACATGGACACACTCTCCCCACTTGTTGCTATGCATTACCATGATCCTGTGTGTGCGTAGGAAATATTTTTGAAATTACTACGTTCCCCAACAACGACTGGTAACTTTCAGCATAAAACGGCCGCACATGAGTCAAAATTAAACACAAACATGGACAAGTATGACAACCCATACAAAATAATATTATACCATAAAGTATGCGGTTTTACCACAAGTCTATACATAACGACGCAACTATTCAAGGAGTACATCCTTCGAACACTGCGCCTCTACTGCCCGAGCCCCGTCCATCACGGCGGCGAAATACTGCTTGGGGCGCCTATGCTCCTTCCTAGCTGGAGGAGGTCCGATGGCCATCTCAACAGGCTTGATCTTCGACCAATGCACCATCGTCTTCGAGAATGCCATCCGGGCCCCCTCGATGCACACCGAGCGCTTGACGGCCTCAATTTGGGCAGAACCATCAGACAGCTTCACCACTAGACCAAAGTAGCTGGTCGGTATGGGCTCGGAGGGCCATAGCCGGATACAGAGGTCCTTCATAGCCGGTTCCGCCATCCGGTCTAGCTCCATCAGTTGCTTCATTTGATTCATGAGGAGGGGAGGGTGCTCGGGCGCCTGGAATTGCTCCCAGAACAGCCTTAGTTCGGCATCACCCTCCCGGGCCGCATAATGCCTTGACGCATCTCCCACACTCTTCGGGAGATCCGCAAACGTGCCCACGGAACGCCAGACCCAGGTGAGCAACTCGAACCTGTGGCCACCAAAGACACTCTACAGTAAGTATTGCTTACCATTCACCACTTGGTTTACTTGTTAGAGCTCCTCCCGGACGCACCGCGTCTCTGACCGTGCCTCTGGGATCTCCGTCTTTATGTTTGCCAACTCGGTGGCGTGATCTTTATTTTTCTACTCAAGGTACTCAACATTTTGTGATGGCATCCTTGAGCTCTTGTTGTACTTAGGCCACCCTGGCCTCATGCTTCTCGCGCTCGGTTTTCACCAAGGTGAGTTCGGCGGCCGCCTATTCGGCCGCCGCTTTTTGTTCGGCTCCTTCCTTCCTCGCCCGCAGTAGCTCGGCCTTGAGGCTCTCAATCTCTGCGGCGGCAGCTACGAAACACCCCTTGCTTAGGGATAATCCCGAATACTTTGCAAAGAAAATCAAGGAACCACAATTCGAATAGACTTACCTTGTGCCTCGTCAAATCGCTTGTTGACGAGATCAAGCTCCTCATCGGAGCTCTTGAGCTTCCGATTCATCTCAGCCAGTTCAGCGGCATTGGCTGCCACTGCTAACGCTGAGGTCTGCAATCATCTAGCAAGCATCTGGGTTAGCCTATTTGGTCTGACGGTCTTGATCCTCAGCCAGGCTTTTTCAAAGCCTGCCAGCGTCTCGGGGGCTGGCGGGCTCCTATGTATATAAGGATCGCTAACATCTCGACCACAAAATGCACTTTTATAAAGAAAGAGCATTACATTGCTTACCTCAAAGCCTGTTAGGAGGCCGTCAAAAGCCTGTTAATGGACCGAACGCTTTGTAAAACCACGCCCATCAGGGCGCGGTGTTCTGCTACTATGGAGGAGCCGTTCATGGCCTCCTCCATCATGTTCGGCCACCCTGCCGTGACCCGGTCCCCGGTGTCCGGCACCGGTGGTGGAGCCATGGCTTCCCCTTTGGCAAAGGGTGGCTGTGATGTTTCAGAAGGCTGTGAAGGCCCCGAAACCGTCTTCTGAGAGGGCTTGACTTGCCTGAGCTCCTTCTCCTGGTCTTCAACGGCCGAATTGTTAGCTTCGGCCATGTCGATGTCAACATCACCCCCGTGTCCGTCACGGGAGGGGTCCTCTGGGATAGCACCTCCTTGGTCTCTCCGATGACTGGAGGAGGTGCAGAATGTGAAGCACCCCCACTCTCCGCCATATCGGTTGGTGGAGAAGTGCCCTCCGACATCTGGTCGGTAGGAAGGTCGCGCGGTGGGCTACAACATGAGAGCGTGCATATTGATAATAATGGGTTAGTAAAACCAGTATCCGAATGGTCTTCGGGTTCTCACCTTTCGGCAGGAGGCTTGACCCTTGGACCCTTCTCCGGGATTTTCTCGGAGGCCGCGGACTCCTTGTCGGAGTCCGAACTATCATCCAGCATGACCAGTTTGCCCCTGTTCCTCTTCTTTGGAGCTGGAGAAGGATGATCTCCCTCGGCTTCTGCCGACGCTGCTCTTTTTCTGGTTCGGGAGGAGCCGCTATCCTCCTCCTCCTCATCCCTCTCCCCCTCATGTGTAGAGGGGGCGTGGGTATCTCCGGACTTGGTGTCCGGAGGGATTCGTGAACGGAGACCCTCCCGGGCCTCCCTCGTAGGGGTTTTCTTTTTCTTCTCCTTTCTCTCTGGCGCCTTGTAAGGCGCCATGGCCAGCATCTCTTCCAGCTGAGCTGATGGTGACCCACAAGTATATGGGATCAATCGTAGTCCTTTTGATAAGTAAGAGTGTCAAACCCAACGAGGAGCAGAAGGAAATGAGAAGTGGTTTTCAGCAAGGTATTCTCTGCAAGCACTGAAATTATAAGTAACGAGTAGTTTGATAGCAAGATAATTTGTAATGAGCAAGTAACAGTAATAGTAACAAAAGAGAAGCAAGATAGCCCCTTTTGAGGCAAAGGACAGGCCAAAATGGTCTCTTATGATAAGCAAAGCGTTCTTAAGGGTACACGGGAATTTCAGCTAGTCACTTTCATCATGTTGGTTCGATTTGTGTTTGCTACTTTTGTCACAGCCCTAGCTTTAGCTTTGCTTGTGGACTAGTCTTGGTTGTTGCATCATGTTTAAATTTTGCTTAAACTTGAAATGGGGATGTTCAAACCCTAGCACCAAATGAAATGCAACTAGGATCAACATAAAAATATTATCAATGAACCCAAAATGCCCTTCAGAAAAGTTCATGATTTTTGAATTGGTCTAGAACCTCTCCCAAAAATGGTGCACACTTTTCTAGGTCATTTATGGATTTTTGAATTAACTCATGTTGTATTTGAATTGGAGCTATTAATTACTATAAAATATTTGGTAGCTCCAAATATTCTGAAACTTACTGGGGACCTCTAAAACAATTCAGTTACTGCCCACAAATATTTTCAGGATTTACAAAATGATTTGGTTTATAAACTAAATCAAAACAAATAGAACAAAAAAAACAAAAACAGAAAAGAGTGAAACCTTACCTGGCGCTCACCTGCGGCCCAGCAAGCCGGCCCAGTCCACTGGCCCCTGCCAGTCATCCTCTCCACCGCGCGAGGAGGACGCGGGCGTGTGGCCGACGCGCGCGCACGGCCATGCCGCCACGCCACGCCACCTGCCTGCCTGCCTTCGCCGAGGCCAGCGCAACGCCGCGAAGACCCCACCTCATCGCCCTGGACTCCTCTCTCTCTCCCCCGAACGCTCTCCCCCTCCTCTGCTCTCTCCCTCGCACGCACCCGAGTGCGCTCGTCGCCGCCGCTCGCTGTAGACGCAACCACCATGCTCCCCTCGCCTCCTCGTGCTGTCCATTACCTCCGCCGCGACTCCCTCGACCTCCTCGATGAACCGCACGCCACCGGACGCGCCGCAACGTCCTCATCATCGTCGCCTTCAAGCTCGGACGCCGGAGATCGCGTTCGCCGCCCCGCCTACTCCAAGCCGTCCTCGAGCCTGCTTCGACGCCCTCTGCACGCGCCGTGAGCACCTGCGTTTTCCCCCTCCTTCCTCCCCTTCGATTTCGAGCCGTAGACGCCGCCCCACTACCGACCATAGCCGCTGCCGCCTGAGCTCGTCGACGACGCAACTCCGGTGACCAAACGGTCACCCTGGCGTGCCCAACCTGCTCCCCGCAACGCGTAGCGCCCTGCTAGCTCTTCGCCTCGCCCGCTTACCCACCACAACGCCATCCCCGCGCGCTCCCGAGCTCTGGCCGCCGCAAAGCTCGTCGCCGGTGCCTCTGCAGGCCACCCTAGCTCCAGCAGCCTCCACCACTGGATGCGCCACTCCGCCAGCTCCCCGTAGATGGCCTCCGCCGCCCATTTGGTCGTCGGAGAGCGAAACCCGCGCCGCTCCGCCACGTCTGCTGCCGCCGGCGGCTAAACGCCGTTGGTTAGCCCCGGGTTTGACCAGGGGTTTGACCTTCTCTGAGTCAATGACAGGTGGGGCCCCGCCCTGCTAATTAACCTAGGTTAGTGCTAACCAAATCTAGTAAGTTTAGTTAGTCACTGACACGCGGCACCCACTGGTCAGTTTGACGTGGACCACCCGTTGACCCGCTGACATCATGCTGACGTAGTGCTGATGCAGTAAATCCTTTTCTAGGATTAGTTTAATTATAATTATTTCGAAATTCCAGAAAAAGGCTTAAACTTCAATAAATCATAGAAATTAATCTATAACTCCAAATGAAATAAATTATATATGAAAAATGATCAGAAAAATCCAATCTTTCCATCTGTACTGGTTTCATGCATGTTTAAACAACTTAAACTTGCTGTTTAGTTCAAAACATGATAATGCACATTATAAATTCATAACTTGAGTTTGAATTTGAACCCTTGGTTCAAATTAGCTCAAACCCTTCTGGTGTTAGTTTCATTAGCTCAAATCACAGCATATTTCCATGTCATGATCATGCATCATATTGTTGCATTGCATTGATTGTGTTTTCTCTCTGTTGCCGGTAATTGTTCACCCTCAGTAGACGTGGTTCCGATGATGAGATCGATGACACCGATGAAGAGCTATACTATCTTCAGAAGTGCCAGGCAAGCAAAACCCCCTTGTTCATTCCGATCAATCCCACTCTCTCGCTCCTGCTCTCTTTTACTGCATTAGGACAACGACGTTTCAACTGTTACATGCTGCGGTAGTTGAACCCCTTTCCTCTGCATGACCTATCATTGCCACAGTAAATAGATGAAACCCACTAGCATGAGTAGGAGTTGTTTGAGCCCTAATGTGCCTACTCATTCATGCTTGTTTGTCATGCCTGCTACTGCTTAGAGTTGAGTCAGGTCTGATTCATCGGGGATGAATTGGAATGTGGTGAACATGTCCTACTGTTGAGAGCTAACACTACTAGGAAAAGGGCTATAGATGGAATGGCCACTAATGGCGCACCAGACATGTGGTGCGCCATTGCTATGTAGCAGTGGCGCACCGTGTGCTGGTGCGCCATTAGTGTGAAATACACTAATGGCGCACCAGACACGCGGTGCGCCATTAGTAACAAATTTTTTTTTTATTTTGCCAGACATACTAATGGCGCACCAGGACATAGTGCGCCATTACTAGTTGTAACTAGTAATGGCGCACCAGCAACATAGTGCGCCACTACAATATTTTTTTATTTTTACTTTTTTGCAAAACTACTAATGGCGCACCTGGGGCAGTGCGCCATTACTAGTTTAAGCTAGTAATGGCGCACTGCTCCCCCGTGCGCCATTAGTGTTTTTTTGCAAAACTACTAATGGCGCACCACCAGCAGGTGCGCCATTAGTAACCAGGGTTACTAATGGCGCATTATGTGGTGGTGCGCCATTAGTAACCTGGGACGAGCTAGATATTTTGGACAGCCACACCTACCCACTCACTTTCCCCACTTCATTCTCTCCTCCCTCCTCCAAGCTTGTCTCGGCTGCCTCCTCCTCCTCACCTCATTTGCACCATAAATTCATCCAAATTACGTGGTTAAAGCCCCTTTTTTTGATAGGTAAGTAAGGGGGAAGCTATCTTTATGTTGTTCTCCCTCCAACAACGTGCACATGCACTTTTTATGTCCTAGCTAGATCTATGTATGTTTGTGGTGTTGCATATGTTTGTGGTGTTGCATATATGTTTGTGTTTGCAGGTACCGGTATTTGAAATGCGATAGTTGCCAATATTTTGCCGGAATGTTGATTCATTTCCGTTTCGGCGAGAATTTTGGCACTATGCATTCTTTTTGGTCCTATTTTTAGGGAAAGTCATGCCAAATTTTTTCTTGGTTCTAAAATATCGTTTTGCTCTACCCCGCAGGTGACCATGGTCCGCACGATGACCGAAGGCATCGTGAATAGGTTTTTGAGCTCCGCGAAGGCCGAGATGCTTGAAAAGAACGAGACGGAGATAAGATGTCCGTGTCGAAGATGCAAGCTGAAGAGCCTTATTGCGGACCCGGATTCCGGGCAGGTGCGGGACCACCTGCTCTTGCGTGGTTTCATGGATGGCTATCGGTGGCAAGGTGATGAAGATGACTATGAAGTCGTCCATGGGGGTCGGGCAAGAAATGAGGATGGGCAGCAAGACAACCACCGCGGCTCGGGCGGGCGAGAAGACGAAGAATCTCCAGGACATGATCACGACGGTGATGCTGTACACAGTCATCATGTAGAAGATGCCGGACATGATGATGAGGAAGATGCGGGAGCAGACGAAGGGCATGATCATGAAGATGAAGATGCCGGCGGAGCAGACGACGATGGACCATCGATGGGCTGGGTGCAGGACCCTCATATTCAAGAGCTGCTTCTCAAGCAGACGGATAACGCAAGAGCTGCCGCCCGAGAGAAAGCCAAGCTGGATCAACTGGAGATAGACGCGGTTACTCCATTGTATGAAGGATGCAGGCCCGAGGATACCCGCCTGAAAGTAACGCTCATGGCTCTGGAGATGAAGGTAAAGCACAAAATGACCGACGCATGCTTCGACGAGAACATGTCATTCTGGCACGAACGTCTTCCCAAGGGGAACAAGTGCCCGACCAGTTTCGAGGAGGCGAAGAAAATCGTGTGTCCTCTGGATTTACCGCACGTGAAATACCATGTGTGCATGAACAATTGCATCATTTATCGGGACGAGCACACGGAGTCTACCATATGTCCGGTGTGCGGCGTCACTCGATACAAGAAGAGGAAGAAAGCTCCTCGAAAAGTGGTGTGGTACTTTCCGATCACTCCTCGTCTGCAGCGGTATTTTGCGGACCCTAAGGTAGCAAAGCTCCTGCTTTGGCACGCGGATAGGGAGGAGAAGAAGCGAGAAGATGACGCAAATGATCCGGAGATAAATAAAAAAGACAAGATGCTGAGTCACCCTAAGGATGGGAGCCAGTGGCAAGCGTTGAACTTCGAACACCCAGAATTTGGGAACGATCCAAGGAACATCATGCTGGGCGCGAGCACCGATGGAGTCAATCCGTTTGGCAGCCAGAGAAGCACACATAGCACCTGGCCTGTGTTTGTGTGGATGTACAACCTTCCCCCTGGTTGTGCATGAAGAGGAAGTACATTCACATGAGTATGCTAATTGAAGGGCCGAAACAACCAGGGAACGACATCAATCTGTATCTGGGGCTGCTGGAAGAGGAGCTAGACACGCTGTGGAAAACGCCAGCCAATACGTGGGACGCCGCAGAGAAAGAATATTTCCCTATGAGAGCCGCACTGCTCACGACGGTGCACGACTATCTCGGTTTCGGATATCTCGCGGGGCAGGTGGTCCACGGATTTTCTGGATGTGTCAGGTGCATGGATGACACAACGTATCGCCAGCTAGATAGAGATCCCGGGTCTTCGAAAACCGTGTTCATGGGACATCGAAGGTGGCTTCGCGACGATGACCCGTGGAGGAAACGCAAGGATCTGTTCGATGGTGAAACCGAACCCCGAAGACGCCCGCGTACGAGGAGCGGCGAGGAAATAGACGAGCTGTTGAAAAATTGGAAAGATTGCCCACTGCCGGGAAAGAAGCAAAAGGCGCCAGAGCCGGGAAAGAAGCGAAAGGCGCCAGAGCCACTGCTGAAGGTATGGAAAACGAGGTCTGTTTTCTGGGACTTGCCGTACTGGAAGATCCACCGTGTGCCTCACAGCCTTGATGTCATGCATATCACGAAGAACGTGTGCGAGAGTCTGCTTGGTACCCTGCTCAACATGCCAGAGAGGACCAAAGATGGGCCGAAAGCAAGGGCAGACTTGAAATCAATGGGCATCAGGGAGGAGCTTCACGCTAATGATGATGATGATGATGAGGCGAAGCAGGACACGGAAAGTCGTCGCAAAGGCAAAAGGCCAAGAAGACCGGAAATGACTTCCCTCCCGCGTGCTTCACTCTAAGTCAGGAGGAGATCGATCAGTTTTTCACCTGCCTCGTAGGAGTAAAACTTCCTTACGGTTACGCGGGGAAGATAAGCAGATACCTAGACTCAGTGAAGCAGAAGTTCAGCGGGATGAAGTCTCACGACTGTCACGTGCTGATGACGCAGATACTTCCAGTTGCAATCCGTGGGATCATGGACGCGCACGTCCGTGAAACGCTATTTGGCCTATGCAACTTTTTCGACGTCATCTCTCGGAAGTCGGTTGGCGTGAGGCAACTCAGAAGGCTACAGGAAGAGATCGTGGTGATACTATGCGAGCTTGAGATGTACTTCCCTCCCGCATTCTTCGACGTTATGGTGCATCTGCTGGTCCATATCGTGGAGGATATCATCCAACTCGGGCCGACGTTCCTGCACAGCATGATGCCGTTCGAAAGGATGAATGGTGTCATCAAAGGATACGTTCGCAACATGTCACGTCCAGAGGGAAGCATAGCCAGGGGCTTTCTGACCGAAGAGTGCATCTCCTACTGCACGAATTATCTAGGCATCGAGAACCCCGTTGGTCTGCCCGTCAACAGGCACCTCGGCAGGCTCGCTGGATGGGGTCACCGTGAGGGTCGCCGCGAAATGCATGTCGACTTCGATGGTCGACTCGCCGACTTTGAAAGAGCAAACCTAGTCGCGCTACAACACATAGACGTGGTCGATCCTTGGGTGGTAGAGCACAAAACGTTTATTGAGAAGACGTACAATGACCGAGGCCAACAGAGGACAGACGGAGATATAATCAAAGAGCACAACTCATGTTTCACGCGTTGGTTCAAGCAGAAGCTTCTGTCGTACCCTTTACATGAGGATTCTTCCGCGGAAGAACAACTCATATTCGCCTTGTCACAGGGCGCCGAGCACAACCTGATGACGTATGAGGCGTACGATATCAACGGCTACACATTCTACACCGAGGACAAGGACATGAAGAGCGATGGTTATCAGAACTCCGGGGTAACGATGGAATCCTACACCGGTAACGACAAGGATAGATACTACGGAAGGATCGAGGAGATCTGGGAGCTGAGCTACGCTGGAGAGAAGGTCCCGATGTTCCGTGTCAGATGGGCCAAGAGCGTCATAAAAGAAGACCGGTATTTCACCACCATGGTTATACCCGAAGCCAAATCCAAGACCGCAGGCGCGAACGTCACCGCGAAAAATGAGCCATGGGTACTGGCTTCCCAAGTGGACCAATGCTTCTTCATTACCGACCCATCAAAGCCCAGTCGTGTTGTCGTGAGGAGAGGCAAAAGGAAGATCATCGGAATGGATGGAGTCGCCAATGAGCAAGACTTCGACAAGTACGGCGACCCGAAGATGGAACATGACGACGACGATGAAGTATTAGCATACACCACAAGAAGAAGCAGGACCACCCTACCTAAAGGACGTCCGTTCAAGAGAAGAACTCCATTTACGAAAAATAAGGGCAAGAAGATTGTGAACAGATAGCTAGCTAAGATCGATTGTATTTAAATTGTAGCCTTCATTTCTCGATTGTATTTCATGGGCACCATCTCCCCCGCTCCACCGGCCGCCGCCGCCGACCCCCCGCACCCTCCCCCACTCCACCGCCGCCGACGACCCACCGCACCCTCCCCCGCTCCACCGGCCGCCGCCGCCGACCCCCGGCCCGCACCCTCCCCCACTCCACCGTCGCCGACGACCCACCGCACCCTCCCCCGCTCCACCGGCCGTCGCCGACGACCCCCGCACCCTCTCCCCCGCACCCTCCCCGGCCCGCTCCACCGTCACAAATGAATGCAACTAAATTTGCAAAAAAAGCAAATTTGATTATATTTTCAAATAACAAATTTGATGATATTTTTTAAAAAATCATTACTGTTTTTATAAAAAAATATTACTGTTATGATTTAAACAAGTTTGAACATATTTAAACACAAATAAATATCAAACAGCATTTTAAATGCATAAAAACAAAAATTGGGGAGCCTGGGAATCGAACCCAGGACCTCCTAGTGTGTGTGCTGCGTGCTGACCAGTCGGGCTAGTGGGCGTGTTCTGATGGAGATAGGGTTAGGTGGAATATAACCTGACCAGTCGGGCTAGTAAGTAAAACAAAATTCTAATGGCGCACCAGGGGGAGGTGCGCCATTAGAATCGACGTACTTATGGCGCACCAGGGGGAGGTGCGCCATTAGAATCGACGTACTTGTTCCCCTCGCACTGTGGCCTCCCTCCCTCCCTCGCCAGATCCCCCACTCGACCCCAACCGTACGCCGCCGCCCCCTTGCTCCGCCCCCTCCGTCCGCCGCGCCTGCACGTCGTCCGCCGCTGTGGTCTTGCGCTGCCTCGACGCCGCCGCCCCGACCCCCGCCGGACTCCACCCCCGCCGCCCCCCACCACTGCAGCTCCCTCGCGCCGCCGCCCCCGCGCCCGCCGCTCCTTCGCCGCCCCGCCCCAGCACGTACGTCCCCTCCCTCCCTTCCCCCATCCCCCTAGCTTCTCCTCCTCCTCCTCTCACCACCCGTGCCTTCTTCTGCTCGGAAGGTCAAGAAGGCGGCCAAGGACGCCGACGACATCACGGGCCCCTTCCTCCGGATCGCCGCCCGCAGCCTCCTCGACGCCGGCGTCCTCTAGGTGATTCCTCCTCTCTCCTCCCCTCCTTCCCCCTAGGTTTCTCTCCCCGCCGGCGTCCTCTAGGTGATTCGAGGTGATGCCCCTCACCCCCAACATGCTGTACTGAATTTCTAGGAAAATATGTGATGATGCAGTGTGTGTCAGGTTCAAAACGGAAAGAGAAAAGAACAGGGTTTCTTCAAGTACATGATAGTATTAGTTTTTATCTCAGTCCTTGTGGTGATGTTTTTGTGTTTGGGGTTAAACATATGGGGTACAAGTACAATGTGGCATCAACAATTTGCAAGGGGCACCAGAGACTCATCATTTGCCAAGAACAGATGTCAGTCATTAGCTTGGCATCATGTAAGAAAATGGCCATAATGTGCCCTGATAATGATGTATTTTGTCATAAAAATATATAGTGGACTGCCATGATAATGACATGGTCCTGTGTTTGCAAGCTGTCATAATGTTTTCATTCAAAAACCATTGAAAAACAGTCATCCAAAACAAAGTTCCTCTGTACATACATATATGGCTTTGCCACAATGGTACACTAGAGTGAAAGAAGAAGCATAGGCTTAATTGAGCTGTGGAGTTCTTGTTACCTTGTCTGTCTGTCCTCGTTAGTTACATGTATCTCTCTGTTTGTGTTTCTGCGTAACAGGTTCGATCGCGGTTGGAGAAAAATTGAGGCGTTTGTTGGCTCCAAGACAGTGATACAGGTATATACATGTGCTCTGCTTACTTGTTTGGTTTGCAATAGTTATCATCTGACAAAGTATGCTTAGTTGTTTGGTTTGCAACCCATATTTTATAGTTGATAATACATTTTCCAGATTTGCTTGGTTGCAATCTTTTATCTGAACGCGGTCATTATAAGTTTATAGCTTTCCCACTGTCAGGCTTGTTCCAATAAGTAGATGCACTTGCTCCTTTCTTACATATTTGTGCAATAGTTATCATCAAGTCTACTTCCATGTTGCTGCTAGTAGTAACCTGACAGCACAGCCATACTTAGACCTTCAGAAGGTCAATCTTCAGTTTACTTGACTTTTGAGCCTGCTAGTAGTAACTTGGCAGCCATTCAAGGATGTCTTGGTTGTTCACGAGGCCATCCAATTGTTGTTATGTGATGACCTGATTTCTTGTCTTCCAATGGCATTTGACATTGTGATGACCAACTCATTGATTTGTCATACCCATACTAAACAAAGGTTAGGTTCAGAGATAGTGCTGCATTGTTGAGTTTTACTCCTTTTGATGTAGTAAATTTATTGACTGGTGTTTATCTTACCCTGTTCCATTGAGTAGTAAATCATTATTGGCTTGTATAGATGTCAGCATGCTCCCTTTCTACTCATTTTGGAGAACCTGTTCTTCACTTCTAAGAGTTGTTGTATTGACATGGCACATTTGCAATGGAGTTTTATATATCTTTAGCCACTGTTCATTAACAGCAAGTCAACAACAACATCAGTAAAATTCAGTTAACAACAACATCAGTAAAATTCATTTAATTAACTGAAGAAGAGAAGAGAGAAAGTAGCCAGGGGTAGATGAAGAGAGAATATCATGAAGGAACAGTTTAGTTTTAATTAATGGAAAAGTTGCATTTACTTGTAATTAAAGGAACAATTTCAGTTAATTATAAATATTCAATAGCAGCAGAGGCAAGCAGTAGCAGTAGCAGTAGATGCCAACTCTTGATATGCATGCATGCATTCTTTGCTTGTTTATATTCATTCTTGTAAACTGAACATGCTCATCTATCTATATATGCATTGTATTTTTTTTCCTTTGGAAAGTAAAGTTTATTTCCTGGCTGGCTGGCATGATGGCTCATGGATACCTCAGCTGCAGCTGCAGCTGGAGCTCAATCTGATCTCATCTAAAATGACTCTATAAATACAGAGTGTAGTTAGTTACAGAGTAGCAGAAATAGTTGCTGGATGCAGTTACTTGCATGGGCCTGGCTGATGAAGAAAAACTTTATATATATTCATACTGATGTTGACTCTATAAATCATACTTATTGGACATGTTTTACGTGTTGATCCATCAATTGATCACATTGAGAAAGACCATCGTGTCTCCGACCATTTTGCAAAGGTCATGTCTCCGACCATCGTGTCGTGATGATTTTGCACGTACCCCGAGAGGCCCTTGAGTTTGCTGGAATGTCGATTAACTTCCGTTCCGGCAAATTCGGGTACTCCATATGTCCTATTTTCAGCAAAGGTCATGCTGAAATTTTCCGTGAATTTTAGCATGACTTTGCTAAAAATAGGACATATGGGGTACTTGCGACTAATGCATGGGCCGGGGTATCTTAGTACTTAATTAAATAGGATCAACTGCCCCTTTATTCTTGCTGCATTAAACCATAGGTGGCAATAGAGCCAAGTGATTAGGCCCAACTTAGAATTCTCCTTCCCAGCTTAGCTTTTAGAGTGCCTCGGTGTCTATGAGAACCTAAATGATGTACGCTTAGGCTTTTAGGGTGCCTCGGCGTCGACAAACCCTAAATGATAAAAGCTTAGCTTTTAGGATGCCTCGGTGTCGACAAACCCTAAATGATGAGACCATGATCTTGTTCCTTGACAATAACCAACTTTTTGACCAAACTTTTTTCCTATTTAGAGCGAAACATGGCCCACAACGATGAGGCCGGCGGTTCGGGCGGCAAGCAATTCTGGGAGCTGTCCCAGGAGATGGAGGAAGAACCTCACCGCTATGAGGACGCCGCGGAAGACACCGATCCTGACTACACAACCCCTAGTGGCGTCGGGGATGACACCACTGATGGTGCCGCCGAGGATGCCACCACTGATGATGGCGGCGCACGCACAGATGGCAGCCAACCGAAGAGGCAACGGAAGGACCGGCGCCCGAACGTGCTCGGCACCGTCAAGGAGGAATTTACTGAAGTGAACTCCGACGGGCATCCAACGGCGCCCAAACATGTAGTCAAGGGGTACTCGGTTCAGCTCGGGTGCATTCTCCGGAGCACCGTCTCGATCAACACCGAGAACCTAAGGCATAAGGACCGAGGGAATTTGCGCTGCCTCCTCTTCACGAAGCTGCACGAACGATACAAGTTCCCCAATGAGTTTGCAAACACACGCCTCTCAGGGAATAAAGTGAACAGTGCCGCCCTCACGAGGATGAGCACGGCCCTGTCTACATGGAGAAGCACGGTGAAGGCAATGATTGAAAAAGGTGATAGTTATGAGAAGATCAAGGCGAAATATCCTTTGATGAGCGAAGATGACTACAAGGAGTTCAAGATCAAGTGCGAGAGCAGCGCAACCTCCGAATCAAGTCAGTGGGGGAAAGAAATGCGGCAGTTGAACTTAGGGGTCCACCAACTCGGTCCCGGCGGTTATAGAGTGGCGGAGCCTATATGGGACAAGGAGGACGCGGAGCGTGCCGAGCAAGGCCTACCGCCCCGCTTCGAGAAATTCCCTGACAAGCAGACCAGGAACTTTGTCAGGGCCCGGTACAAGGAGGACCCGGTAACAAAGGAGCTTACCACGGATCCGAAGACCAAGGCGCTTGAGAAAGTTCTGGTAAGGAATACACCCCCGCGTAATTAGCTACATATATGGTTGCATTCTAGTTAATGAAGCCAAATTTCTAAATGGTTCACATTCCTTCCGCAGGAGGCTGAAAGCAGTAGCGCGGGGTCATCTCAGAGCTCCCCTTTTGACACCCCTTTAAATAGGGCGTTGAACGTAATGAAAAACAAGGATAAGCTCAGTAAGCCGTCGTCAGCTGGTCGTGTGGCCGGCAAAGGCTTGTCCACAAAATGGTCGTCATACTATACCGCTGGTGGGCGAAAGGAGAAAAAGACCAGCTCGGAAAGCCAGTCGCGCGAGGTTCAAGAACTCAAGGCACAAGTGGCGCGGATTCCGGAGATTGTCCAAGAGCAAGTGCAACAACAACTGGGAACGACGCTCACCGCCATTGTGCCTACCTTGATTCAGGGGCTGACGACGTGGATTGCGGGCGGCCAACAGGGGCCTCCCCCGGTTCCCAGCTTCACGGCCAGCAACTCGCACAACGCGCAGGCGGCGCCATTGGTGTCTCCGGCGGAGGCGGTATTCGTGTCTCCGGCGCCGGCACGGGCATTGGAGCTTAATGCACCTGGGTGTACGCCGGCCGGCACCTCGCCAGCAAGCGGCCCCTCCGTCAGTTGCACGCGCACGCCCGCCGTTGGCGGTGCCTCGACATTAGCCGAGCTCGACGGCATCACGGTAACTAAGCCTCTCGGCCGATGACTTCATCTCCTTGCCTTTGACTGGGCATCCCTGACGCCCTACATGTTTTCGCAGGGCGCCACCGATGTTCCTTGCACTCTCCTGCACTTCGTGGGCGGCGAGTTGGTCGATGTCGCCAAGGGCAGAATCGTTCAACCGGGCAACCGCGTGTTCCACGGTAATCCGATGCCACCCACCTTCTATAGGGTTGAACTGGTTCGGGTACTGCCAGGCTGCGACGAGTTGTTACCTCCGATTCGACCCGCTGGGGCCGACGAAGATGATGTGATGACCCTCAGCGCCTGTGTAAGCTGGCCCCTGCTTTGGCCGAAGAGCCAGATTCGTTTGGGGGCGGGGGACACCACCCCACAGACAAGACCGCCAGTCGTGCCAGCGCCAAGCCATGGCAAGAACGCCGCAACGCTACCGGACCTGCCGGACATCCCTATGGCACAGGATCCGAACATGCATATGGCACAGGATCCGGACGACGACGACAACGACGACGGTACATTTACCAACGTCGATAAGTACTTTGCCGAACATGGGTACGGTGACGAGTTCTGCGGGCCTCCTTCTCAAGAACCCAACCCTCAAAAAGACGACCGCGATCTAGCTGGTACGGCGGAGAAACCCAATTGCAACAGGCGTCGTCTGGCGTTCAGTTCTCAGGAGACGCCTCCAGCTGCCGCCTTCACCGAGCCTCAGATAGCTGAGGTGCCAAATATTATCAGCCCCAACACGCTCAAGAAGGCGGTCTGTGAGCAGAACTCGATCCCATTACAGCAGATCAAGAAGAAGGGACGGAAACGAAAGACTAACAAGGGCGCCAGTGCGAGCCAACCGGCACCGAGTACGATCCGTGCTCAGGACGGACCACCTTCACCTAAGGATATCTCGAGGAGGGTGCATGTGGCGGGTAGGCCGATGCTACCGACAAATATGCTCAATGCTGCAACCGGTGCTATGCGGAGTCTGCATGACAGTGTTCTTTCTTTGGAGAAGCGGCGTCTCAGAGAGAATGATGTGGCATACCCGGTTTTCGTGGCCAAGGTGCCAGAGGGCAAGGGCTTTGTGGATAGCGCCGTCGGGGGTACGATCGTCCTGCGATTTGATGACATCTTTGCTATGCTTAACCTTCATCCGCTGCACTACACCTTCGTTCGGCTGTTTTCGCTGAGTATGGAGATGCGGATCATTAGAGACAAGACCCCGGACATTGTGATAGTCGACCCCTTCTACATGCGTGCCAAGATCTTGGGCAGCGCTGGGGACCGGCAAGTCGCGAGTTCACACCTCGAAGGCGTCATTCTGGCAAACCCAGATAAGGATAACTTCCTCGTGCCTTACTTTCCCGAGTAAGTCATCTCCTAACCGCCCCGTAACATATGATTTCTTAGATTTCGATCGTTCTTTTTTTTCTAACATTCCGTGTTCTGTGCAGTGACACACATTGCACACTCATCCTCTTAAGCCCGAAATATTCCATGGCCACGTATCTCGACCCGGACCGTGACTCCAAGATAGACTACACAAATATCAAGAAAGTTCTTGATGATGCTCTCCCCGGCTACGCCGCATCTGGAGGCACCTTTAAGAGGCCAGTTCGTAGGTACGGCAGGCACGTGTTCACCCACAATACGACGTTCCCCTGCGTCAAGCAGCCGCCTGGCGGTCAGAAGGATGCCTACTACGCCCTCCATCACATGCGGGCGATCGTGCGGGACCATAATCACCTTCTGCTACCAAATAATCTCAAAGATTGGGCCGCAAGCTTGGGGGCAATCCAGGACGCGGACATCCGACAAGAATTCTTTCGCATCCAGTCGGAGTTTGCAGAAATCATCCATCAAGATGTCCTTCGTACCTCGGGGCAGTTCTACCTCAAATTTCAACCGTCCAACAGCGAGATAGACACAACGCTACAAATGCAGGCTGACAACGCCCGCGACTTCATGACCATCACGACAGACGGCGGCTTCATCCACGCTCCGGTCCCATGAGTCGAGTCGAAAGTTGTGATGCTATGTGTAGTTCTGAAACATTCATTAGCTCATGTTGTAATTAAACTGTAGTGAACTTGTATGTCTCTTTGGTTTGGACAGTCGTTCAACTTAGATGTAATCGATGCTATTTGTTAGTAGGACCATGAATCGTGCTATTAATGTCTTGCTTTTCTCTTCCGATCCTTTTGTTGCATACTTATATATTGCTTATGTATTGTCTGTTGTTTGGCTAGTGCATAGAGATGCCGTCGTATGTCGTGTACAAGGGTAAGGTTCCCGGAGTCTACGACGACTGGGAGGAGTGTCGGAGACAGGTTCACCGTTTCAGCGGTAACAGTTACAAAGGGTACACCACTAGGGCGGAGGCGGAATCTAGATACGCGCGCTATCTAGCGGGAGAGAGGAGGGAGCGTTGGAGGAACCGGATGAAGACCAGTTTCATCGCGATGATGCTCATCGTGATGACCGCATCTCTCTTCTATGTGATGGTAGTTTAGATGATCGATATCGACTTGTAATGTGAAGACAAACTCGCTACTCGCGGTCTCGAGACTTGTAATGTTCTATCTTCGTTCGGTCTTTTGAATTCGGAGACTAATATGATGAATTGTATTCGGAGACTAATCTTCTATTGTATTCGATGAATCTGCTGTTGCTGTGTCCTGCTGCTTATTTTCTGTCCAATAATATATTTTGTAATCTGTGCAAAAATCAGAAATGGAAAAAAAATCCCTAATATACATACTAATGGCGCATCACGCCAACGTGCGCCATTAGTATGCCAAAGGATACTAATGGCGCATCCCAGAGCAGTGCGCCATTAGTATGCCAGAGGGTACTAATGGCGCATCACCCAGCAGTGCGCCATTAGTATGCCGAAGGATACTAATGGCGCATCACACTGCAGTGCGCCATTAGTATGGCAAAGCACATGGGTATATATGGCCCCCTGGGAGGCATACTAATGGCGCACCGTGGCCTATACTAATGGCGCACTGCCCGGTGCGCCATTAGAGTACCAGATACTAATGGCGCACCAGCGGTGCGCCATTAGTAAAAATTACTAGTGGCGTGATGCTAGTGGCGCACCAGTAGTGCGCCATTAGTAGGCAAAACTGGTGCGCCACTAGTAAGCCTTTTTCTAGTAGTGTATGTGTGTGAACACGATTTGGTAAATGTAGCGGTGAGAGGCCATGTAGGAGTACATGGTGGGTTGTCTCATTGAAACCGTCCTCAGGAACTGAGTTCTGTGTTTGTGATCCATGAACAGTTACTACCACGCATTGGAATGCTTAAGTGCCCCTCTCGGCTTATTAACCGCCTCGATCTCTGTCTAGGAGTTGCAACTAGTTTCTGGTGTTTGTAGGTAGTGTTAGTAGTCTACCAAGTGGCACCCGTTACAGGTGGGCTTGGGACAGACTAGGCACCATGGCACGGTGTACCAAGCGTAGATCCATCCGTCGAGGTGGGCTTGGGAACCCTGCACACATCGTTTGGGGCCGTGAGCGACACCCCGGCCGGATCTCCTTGCGGATGGCACCCGAATAGGCGATAAACCTGGACTAGAGACTTGTGTGGTTAGTCAGGTCGTGGCCGACACCCTCGCCAGGCTTCCGCTTGAAGGTTGCTGAGATACATGACGTGTACATGGCGGTAAGTGGCGAGAGCGTGTGTGAAGAAGTACACCCCTGCAGGGTTAACATCATCTATTCGAATAGCCATGTCTGCGGTAAAGGACTTCTGGGTTGCCTGTACAGTTCATAGACAAGTGAAAGTGGATACTCTAAAATGTGCAAGATAAGCGTGAGTGCTATGGATGGCCTTCTCGTAGGGAGATGGGAGCGGATCCATAGTGGTGTATTGATATGGTGAATATGTGGACTCGTGTGCGCCACCTCAAAAGAGTTACTTGCGGTCGTAGTTCAGGATAGCCACCGAGTCAGAGCTGGCTTGCTGCAGTTAAACTCCACCCCCCTTTGTTGACACTGATGCATATGTAGCTAGTTCTGATGTAAGTCTTGCTGGGTACATTTGTACTCATGTTTGCTTAATTTATGTTTTTGCAGAGAGACTTCAGTCTCACTAGTATTTCCGCATGGACTTCGACGTTTAGCTTGTTACCTCAGCTACGATCTTGTACCCTTTGGAGGGTCTTGTAGATAGTCAGGCTTCTTAGCCTTTTCATTTGTAGTTGTCTGTACTCAGACAAGTTAAGCTTCCGCTTGTGCTTGTTGCTTGTATGACTTGAATGCTGGGTCCTCAGACCCATGTTTGTAATATCTGGATCTTTGGAGCCTAATGAATAAATACTTTGAGTTGTAGAGTTTTGCTGTGATGCCATGTTGTATTTGCACATATCGAGCATATTGTGTGTATGATTTGAAATGCTTAGTATGTGTGGGATCCGACAACCTAGTTGTTTGCCCTTGGTAGCCTCTCTTACCGGGAAATGTCTCCTTGTGCTTCCACTGAGCCATGGTAGCTTGCTACTACTCCGGAACACTTTGGCTAGCCGGCATGTGTCCTTCTTCATTCCTGTGTCTGTCCCTTCGGGGAAATGTCACGTGGTGTCTACCGGAGTCCTGCTAGCCTGCTACAACCCAGATTCTCCGGACTCCTGTTAGCCCAGCTGCTACAGCCCGGATTCACTCGCTGATTACCGACATGTTCGTTGCTGGGTCATGTATGCCTGTCCCTGTAAGTTAGTGCCACTTTGGGTTTATGACTATTCATGTCGGCCCGGGTTCTTTGTCATATGGATGCTAGCGACACTATCATATACGTGAGCCAAAAGGCGCAAACGGTCCTGGGCCAGGTAAGGTGGCACCCGTGGAAATACCGTGCGTGAGGCCGCAAAGTGATATGATGTGTTACATGCTAGATCGGTGTGATTTAGGATCGGGGTCCTGACAGCTTTGGTATCAGAGCTTGACTGCGTGTAGGATTACCAAGCCAAACTGGTCGAAGTTGAGTCTAGAAACGCGTTAGTTATATAAGGGAATTGATTGTGGAAGAGAACGTAAGGCTCTTTTTACTCCTTTACCTTATGCCCTTCTGATCCGAGTCATCTTATCTTTCCTACGGGGTTAAGGAACTAGGCTTTCTCTTCTTTCTATCAGGATCACGTGTTACTAATCCGTAGGCTCTTAGGATTGATGGATTCAATTCTCAGTTCAGTTCCTACTATTTCTGTGTGTTGACAGTTGATCTCGGAACCTTGCTATTGTGATGTTAAGTGGTTATGCCACCATTTTGCATGATGTCTCAAATCTTTTCGAGAAGTTATAGCCGTTATGCTCTCCGATTCATCCCAGGTTTCTAAATAGTCTGATGCATTTGCAAATCCCTTCTTTCTGTTCCCGATGTTTCTTTGGGCCAGTTTAACCACATATCGGTGAGTTGAGGTACTCTGTTGCCTCGACATATATGTTGGAGCTATTATTATGACGCTGGGTGTCTTGGGGAGTCACCTAGTAATCTAGCCATGTTTTGTGTTCCCAGTGTGATGATTCTGGCCATCATTCTCAAAAGCATCTCATGATGCCATTTAGTTAGTAGGCTTTCTATTCCTGGGTTCTTGAACCCGAGATTCACTGTACTCATTCATGTGATAGTGTTTGCTAGTTCCTTTAGGATATTAGTAACCTTTGCGATAGTCCTCGAGGTCCGTGGTACTTTCCTCTTCCAAATACCACGAACCACTTATGGCAGAAGTTCCTCGTTGAACCGAAAGATCACAACCAGAGTGATCTTGATGAGTTCTCGATTCTATGTTGTGACTCTGCCAGTTCTACCTTTCTGCATGGGTTATCTGGAAGAAATCTGTTGAACTTGGTTTGACATACTAATCTATGCATCCACAACTCAGAAAGTTATATGTTCCTTGAGTTGACCCTCCTCAGTTGTATCCCGACCATCCTCTATCAGTTGATAGCCAAGAGTATGTGTGCATTTGTGTTCATCGATGCCTATTATTCTTGTGGTCCGTCAATCCGTTCTATTTCATAATGACTAGGAGAAACAAACTCCAGTACCTCATCCATATCCAGGATTGGGTCAAAGTAGTTGTGCTCCGCAGATCAAAATGCCAATCCAGCTTTTATTCCGTTCTCCCCTGGAGTATTACCCCCTTTATGTCAGGATTTTCATGAGAATTGCATCATATCTTATGAATTCTTGATGCAATGATACTTCTTGCCATCATTGTTCATTCCTCGGTTCCTGTGTTATTGTAACCGGAATGCCGACAAGTGAATCATGATGTGTTAAATCAATACTCCTAGCAACTCCGTTGCTCGGTAGTTAATGGACAATATTCTCATTCTTAGCGTGTTGGTTATTGAATCATCATTCTAAGATAGATTGTGCTACCTAGTCCTTAATTCTGGTGCACTCTTCGATCAATGAGTTAGGATTATTCAAGCCCTTGCTTATTTGATCATATCGTCTTGCTCTGAAAAGCAAGATTGTTCTCAAGCTTAGTAACATATCGGTGGTTCGTGATGTTCCGAATATCTTCTCAGAAGTATTACCAGGTTGTCACCTGACCGCTATGTTGAGTTTGTGATCAAGTTGGTTTCTTGTAAACCACCCATTCTCCAAGACTCTGTGTTGGATACCCTGAACTAGTTGGTTAAGCTAAA